>NC_084612.1:32845987-33068487 GCF_033978795.1 Nerophis ophidion
GTTCAACCTAATGTATGCATTAATAATGAATGTTTGACATAAACAAATAGATAACGCTAATTATAAAAAAAATATTAGCATTGTCGTCATTAGAGCTGTGAAAAATAACAAGTTAACTCATGTGATTAATTGCATTAATCATGTGTATACACAGATTATTTTGCACAATTTATTGTGACCATACATGCTCCTTTACCTTAAGCGTTACCTAAAAGGTTGTTATACGGTCGGTGTTCAGGTCAATTTACTGTGCGTCAGAGCAGAGATGAGTGTGGAGATTGTGTAAGAAATTTCCCTTCCAAATTAACTCGGACCGGAATTGAGATAAAACTGTTTCGAGCAATTAAATTACTCGTTTATAATTTGAAACGTATTACAAAAATGTTCCCGGATGACACTCTCAAAAAAATGTCTCCACATATCGGCGTCTTTTTTTAGTTAATTTAAACTATATTGGCCGAGAATAACCTGTGATTACCACAATCATGATTAACCTGTGATAGATTATTCTGATTTATTTTTTAAATGATAATTTGAAAGTAATTAAAATAATAATTTAAAGCAAATTAACAACAAAATATCTATTTCAGTGGACAGGAATTGCTTCACTAAATTTTGATTAAATGTGGGAATATTCCTCATACAAGCACCAATAATAATACACATACAAATGCTGTGTGTGGAAGAAAGAAGTGTGTAATTATATTGGACTCACTCAGAAGGATTAACGTCATCGACGATAAAGAAAATGACTTTGATAAACTTTGGCAAGTATCTAGTTGACCGAAGATAACAAAGACTTATAACCCTCAGAGCACGTTAAGGACTTTTCCATTCAATCAAGAACATTTTTGCTCTATGAGTGGCCATACTGTAACTTGTGTTACTTATGTTACTCCAAATATAATGGTTATTTCCTTTGTTATATACTACATTTAAATATTTTAGTCCAAATTCTTTCAAATATCAAACAATACAGTAGGAAGTAGTTTTAGCCCAGTTAAGCAGCAGCAGGATGGAAAAGTATTTTCGGAGTTAAGGTTGCCTAAAACATTTTTGGATTCAAATTCATATTACTTTATTACTGCTCAAATCTCGGAATTAACTTAAGTCCAAAATAAAAAATAGCAAACATTTCATGTTTTTATTATTAGTATCATCATTATTATGATTATTATTATTATTATTATTTTAACCTTTTGAACGGCCATTTTTTAAATTTCTTAAATATTTGCATAAAATTAGTTATACGGTTAATTATAAAGGTTTGGGTTATTGGGAAAAAGATCAGGCCTAAATATCCATAAGATTAGTAATTAAATTAATTTTGATACATTCATTTCTTAATACAAATATTTTGTTTTGCATTTTTTTTAAATGAACAAAAAATATGTAATTGTTAATTACAATTAGACCAAATAAGCATTCAAAGAGTTAAAATGTATATATTTTCTTAGAATTAAATGTTTGCTATCTTTATTTAGGACTGAAGCAAAAAAGTTGAGCAAAAAAAGTTGAAAAAAATATGTATCAAAAATCCCAAGCACTTTTTCATCCTGGTACTACTTAACTATACTACTACTGTATTATGTATGCTGCAGAGAGTTTTAAATGAAGTACACTAACCCCTCATGTATTGCTGTTAATAGGTTCCGGACATGAACGCGATAAAGTAATTTCCAAGAAATAGGAATTCCATCCATCCATCCATTTTTTCTACCGCTTATTCCCTTTTGGGGTCGCGGGGGGCGCTGGCGCCTATCTCAGCTACAATCGGGCAGAAGGCGGCATACACCCTGGACAAGTCGCCACCTCATCGCAGGGCCAACACAGATAGACAGACAACATTTACACTCACATTCACACACTAGGGGCAATTTAGTGTTGCCAATCAACTTATCCCCAGGTGCATGTCTTTGGGAAATAGGAATTATTTGTTACTAATCAATCATAGCTAGAGCATAAAAAAAAAAAAACGTTTACTACCTTATAAATAATTTTCTTAACATTATGAGATCACTCTAGACCAGAAATAACACCCTTAAATAATCTTTACACACTTTTAATTCATTAAATGAATGCTGCCTGAGGCCGAGCCAATCAGTGACCATGATAATAATTAGCGCAGTCAATGGTTTGGTCTCAGCTCATGGCCAATACTAATTTAGTATTCATATTTTCAGTTCATTTAGCCATTGTTATGCTTGAAAACGTTTAATTTATAACTAAAAAGAAGTAAAATACGCTTACTTTAAAAAAAAAAAAGGTCCTTTAATAAATCTGTAATGTAGTGAGGACGCAATATTTAAAGCGCAATGTGGCAAGGGATGACTATCCATACATCCATTTTCTACCGCTTGTCCCTTTCGGGGTCCCGGAGGGTGCTGGAGCCTATCACAGCTGCATTTGAGCGGAAGACGGTGTATACCCTGGACAAGTCCTCAGGATCTTTCTGTGTGGAGTTTGCATGTTCTCCCCGTGAAAGGGTTCCCTCCGGGTACTCCGGCTTCCTCCCACTTCCAAAGACATGCACCTGGGGATAGGTTGATTGGCAAAACTAAATTGGCCCTAGTGTGTGAATATATCTAAATAAAATAAAAAGTATCAGTGATTGTGTTACTGTTGTCCACGACATTCTGGGTTATATCGTTGTTGTAATATTTGATTTTTAATCAATTAATTTATTTGATTTTGTAAATGTATTTTGTGTTTTTCATAATTTTGTTGGTGGAAAGTGTCCAAATACCTTTGGGCATGATGGTATTATTGCTATTACAGTATAACTACATCCATCCATCCATTTCCTACCGCTTGTCCTGGTAATAGATAAAAACGCAGGACTTTCAGACATTAAATGTATTCTGTCATATTTCACAGTAAAATAGTGTAATCCAAATGCACTGTAACATGACAACAGATGACTATAAAATATGATGCCCCTATATTTCACAGTAATAACTTTAATCGAAATGTACTATAACATAACAAAAATGACTATAAAAACACAATGTCCTTTTATTTCACAGAAATTAACTGTTACTTCATAGTAAAATATTGTAATCAAAATTTGCTTCAAACATTACAACAAATGACTATAAAAAATATTATATCCCTATATTTTACAGCTATTAACTGTTATTCAATCCCTATATTTTACAGCTATTAACTGTTATTCAAAAGTAAAATACTGTAATAGAAAATGACTAACTTTACAAAAATTACTATAAAAATACAATATCCTTATGGGTCATAGCATTTAACTATTATTCCACAGTAAAACACTGTAAACAATATTTACTGTAACATTACAACAAATTACAATTAGAATACAAGATCTTAATATTTAACTGTTAATACCTGTCATTTCACAGTAATGCACTGTAATAAAAATTCACTGTAACATTAGACCAAATTACTATAAGATTATGATATCCTTAATTGTGACTGCATTTAACTGCTATTTCACAGTAAACTGCTGAAATCATAGTACTCTGTAATATCACAAAAAATAACAGTACATTCAAACTGATTTACGTCCTAAGGCAGTGGTTCTCAAATGGGGTAACGCGTACCCCTAGGAGTACTTGAAGGTATGCCAGGGGTACGTGAGATTTTTCAAAAATATTCTAAAAATAGCAACAATTCAAAAATCCTTTGTAAATATATTTATTGAACAATACTTCAACAAAATCTGAATGTAAGTTGATAAATTGCGAAAAGAAATGCAACAATGCAATATTCAGTGTTGACAGTTAGATTTCCTTGTGGACATGTTCCATAAATATTGATGTTAAAGATTTCTTTTTTTGTGAAGAAATGTTTAGAATGAAGTTCATGAATACAGATGGATCTCTATTACAATCCCCAAAGAGGGCACTTTTGTAAGTTGATGATTACTTTTATGTGTAGAAATCTTTATTTATAATTGAATCACTTGTTTATTTTTCAACAACTGTTTTGTTATTTTTATACCTTTTTTTTCCAAATAGTTCAAGAAAGACCACTACAAATGAGCAATATTTTGCACTGTTATACAATTTAATAAATCAGAAACTGATGACATAGTGCTGTATTTTACTTCTTTATCTCTTTTTTTCAAACAAAAATGCTTTGCTCTTATTGGGGGTACTTGAATTAAAAAAATGTTCACAGGGGGTACATCACTGAAAAAACGTTGAGAACCACTGTCTTAAGGGGTTCCGTAGACAAGGCTGCACACTCTTGTCCAGTAAGTGGTGGTATGCTGTTAAAACGAGAGCGTAATTAACCATAAAAAATACAGCCGTAAAGTTACTTGCAATTTTATTGTTGTGAACAATAACATTACACGTGTGAAGTTACAGCATTTAGTTGTGACTTAATTGTAATTAACTGTAAAATGCCAGCTCACCACTTACAGCAAATTGCTGAAAAAAATTTTCACAGTAAATGACTGTGAAAGTAATACAACTATTAGCCAGTCATTTGCGGTGAATTTACAATGAAAACGTTTAGTGTATAGTGAGAACGTGTATCACAGCCTTCTTATTTACGGCTTCCGTGGCGCTGAGGTCAAGCTTGATTGAAGCTGCTTGTGTCTTGTAAGCCAGCTGCTGCAGCCTTCGTGCTAAACCCAAGCGGGGGCAGGGCGGCGAAGAATAAAGCACATTAGAATAAAGTCGGGAACATGTTCCTAAATGATGATTCAGCGTTACGGGTGGGACTATTAGGTAAAAAGGACAAACCTCAGCGGCCATAAGGTGGCTTTTATCGGAGCGTTGATAGTGTATCAGCTTTATGCGGTGTGTGTGTGTGTGTGTGTGTGTGTGTGTGTGTGTGTAGGGTCACACACACGAGTTGTTTGTGCAATATCAATGTGATGCAATGGCGCAAAATATTGTGAAAGGAAGTCAAAAGTTTCCCAGTCAGTGGGGTGGAGAACAGGACCATGGTGTGAGCAAGAGCGCCTACGCTAGGGGTGCCCATAAATCAGGGCCCTTGTCCCCCCCCCCCCCTGTACCCCCCCCCCACCCCCCCATATGTCCACCAAACGAACCGGGACTGCATGATCCAAATTCCTGGGGGTTAATTCACCAAGTCGCTGCTGCATTTCCCAAACACGACGGCGACAAGACAACATCCTCTTTGCGATGACCTTTGCACTTGTGACACGGAGGTATGTGTTCAGAGAACAATTATGGGATGGACTTACACTATCAATGGAAACTGCCCTTTAATCACGCATCATAAAAGAAAAACCTGCCAAACGATCAGCACGCGAGCTGGAGGAGGCTTCGCCATGTCCGCCATTTCCGGCATGCACAAAATAGAAACGAGGCCTGTACAGCGAGGTCAAAGGTCATGTGGAAGTGGTCGCAGGTTAAAGCGGCTGAAATATACGAGATGCTTTGCGCCGGCAGAACATTTCTGTTTCAAATAAAGTGTGTGACTCCTTTCTCCAGCTGTTTCTGCATCCCCCAACCCCCCCCCGCAGCAAAAACATTTGTGATATCGCCTTTGCTTGCTCTGACCAAGTTATATAATTATCACATTTATCCAGATTTGTTACGACCATTAAGACGTGGACCACACATGCTAAATTAATAAAGACTTCACTTGCACCCCCCCAACTGATGCTTAAAATGATTGACAGCAATCTTAGTTACAGTAAATGAACAACTTACAAGCCCACCACACACACACACACACACACACACACACTAATGCGGTAAAACACCATAATCAGTGTGGACTTAAGGCTTTTGTTGCTGCATGTGACGTTTTAATGATGGCTTGTTATTGTTCAATTACAGCAAATA
Source organism: Nerophis ophidion (assembly GCF_033978795.1). Taxonomy (NCBI): domain Eukaryota; kingdom Metazoa; phylum Chordata; class Actinopteri; order Syngnathiformes; family Syngnathidae; genus Nerophis; species Nerophis ophidion. The sequence goes on from NC_084612.1 coordinate 32,851,786, forward strand.
AAGGCTAATGTGTGCGTTTTTTAATAAATTATCTTTGACATCATCAGGTACATTAGACGTCGTTGCGTCTGCACGCACGCTGCAATAATTTGGGCCTTTCGATAATAAAAACATGTTTACCAATATGTTTATTTTTGTGGTTGTATGTTCGGTATGTGCTTTAAAAGCAAGTTTTGGAACACATAGTTGATTCTGTTTTGCTGAGTCAAATAAAGCAGCCCGAAATACTGAAAACAATTGTTAATAATAATAATAGTTAGACTTTATTTAATTTGTGTTACAGATCGAGCACAGGAAGTGCTATGCCACGGTAAAGCAGTATAAGATTGAAAAAGCTTCTTCCTACTCCATTTTGTAGTCATGAGAAATGGGAAATAGGTGTCATATCATGCATACTGTAACTGCATGCATGGGCGAAATAAATGAAAAAAGTTTTTTTAGTAAATTTTTAATATGTGGTGTCATGCTCGCACTGTAGGAGCGCATTTGATGCAGCTTATTGGTAAATTAATACAATGATTTACATTATTTAATGAAAAGTCGCCTGTTTTTGATCTTGCAATTATGTGGTGTACCTGTTTTTGTTTTTTTTATTCCTCACATTACATATTTTTATTCTAAGTCATTTCAAATGATAGTCATTCAACTCTTAAGGGATCAGCTTTACCTTTTTTTAGACTTTCTTTTTTCCACTTCAAAACTAACTTTGGGGATTTGAAGAAGAAGAAATGTGCAGTTTTGCTTGGAATGCATGAATGGATGTAAGTGTACTGACCTTAGTGTACTTGATCTCAGGGTTGGGCACCGGCGAGGGCATCAGCTGGAGGGATGCCATGAGGGCGGCGGGGTCGCTATTCACCTCCCCGGGGATGTGGATCTCACTGGAAGTCATCACGGAGCCTCTCTCTCTCTCTCTCTCTCTCTCTCTCTCTCTCTCTCTCTCTCTCTCTCTCTCTCTCTCTCTCTCTCTCTCTCTCTCTCTCTCTCTCTCTCTCACTCTCTTTGCGTGTCTTCGTCCCCCTACACGGCCGAGTTGTGAAGTGGACTTTGGGCTTCCTTTCTTGGGTTTATAGCCAGGTGTCAACCCAGGCGCGCTTTCATTGGGCAACAGAAGGGCTGTCTTTTTTTTTTTTGCAAAGTAACTTCACGCATTTACATAAAACCCACCCACAAACTTCCCAATTCTTTCAACTGTGATTCACTCTTTATCGCTTCTTTTTTGTTTTAATAACACATTGCAAAGTTTATTCTGTGAGCATTTCTGTAGCATTAATAAAAAAAAAGTGATTGCAAATTGAATCCTGCAATTTCACGCACACTTCCTAACACCTTCATTTTGCAACTATTTCCTCAGTGGCACTGAGGTGCCAAACGACTGTATCAGCATGTTGCTTGTTTGGTACAAGAGCAGCTCATGCAAATGAGGACTACTTGCAGGTGATAATTCCTAATAAACATCCACGAATTAGCAGCATGTCTACTCAAATAAATACCTCACATCTTATTTATCTATGGTCATACCACTAGTGTTTGCAACACTTTTACGTTTGGCAACGTGACAGCACAAAGAAGTGATGATGGTGATGAAGAGGATCATTTACAATCTCACCCCGGAGGATGCTTCTTGTCCATCAACACATCAGACCTCCTCCTTCTTCTTCTTGTTCCTCACACTCTCCAAGTGTGTGTTTGCGTACTTCAAAGTGACAAAGATGAATGGCTGTCGCCTCAGAGCATACATACTGTAGATGTATGAATATGAATGTGCATGAATAATAGGGGGTGCAGGGTGACAAAGCCCAGCCGACGCTACGAAATGTATTCATGGAGCGCCCTCTGTCGGAGAAAATTGGAGAACTGCACCCTTACAGCAGGGCTGCCCACACTTTTTTAGCAGGCGAGCGACTTTTCATATATATATATATATATATATATATATATATATATATATATATATATATATATATATATATATATATATATATATATATATATATATATATAGATATATATAAATATATATAGATATATATAAATATATATATATATATATATATATATATATATATATACTGTATATATATATATATATATATATATGGGCTTCACGGTGGAAGAGGGGTTGGTGCATCTGCCTCACAATAAGAAGTTCCTGCAGTCCTGGGTTCAAATCCAGGCTCGGGATCTTTCTGTGTGGAGTTTGCATGTTCTCCCCGTGAATGCGTGGGTTCCCTCCGGGTACTCCGGCTTCCTCCCACTTCCAAAGACATGCACCTGGGGATAGGTTGATTGGCAACACTAAATTGGCCCTAATGTGTGAATGTTGTCTGTCTATCTGTGTTGGCCCTGCGATGAGGTGGCGACTTGTCCAGGGTGTACCCCGCCTTCCGCCCGATTGTAGCTGAGATAGACGCCAGCGCCCCCCGCGACCCCGAAAGGGAATAAGCGGTAGAAAAAGGAAGGATGGATGGATATATATATATATATATATATATATATATATATATATATATATATATATATATATATATATATATATATATATATATATATATTAGGGGTGGGCAAATTAATGTGTTAATTATGAGTTAACTCATCAATCTATTAACGCCGACAATTATTTTATCGCACATTTGCGTATGTTGTTTACATGCTTTTATTTTGTTAACGCCTTTTCTTAACAAGATGGCGTCGCCCGGCGTCGAGGGGCTCTTGGTAAAGATGGAACATTTGGCAAAAATACCGGACAATTCTGCAAATTTCATGGCTGGCTTACAGCCTGGTCACTCCGGGATCACTTACGACCGCCAGACAATTCTGGATGTGGATAGATCGGGCCGTTTTGGACTGAATAATGCGTGCTTGCTAGACCGGCTAGCTAGCATGGGAATACTTTGCCGGCTACATCCAGCTATATATATATATATATATATATATATATATATATATATATATATATATATATATATATATATATATATATATGTAGGTGTGGGAAAAAAATCACAAGACTACTTCATCTCTACAGATCTGTTTCATGAGGGGTTCCCTCAATCATCAGGAGATTTTAATTGAAGCATTCACATACAATGGTTTATATAGAGCACAGAGTGGGTGGGTACAGGCAGGCGTAGGGTGTGGTGATTGGCTCATGTGTTACCCAGGAGGTGTTTCCGTCTGTGACGACATGTTGAAATGATTTCACTGCGCTTGTTGAGGGATGATAGATCTGGATGATATATAATAAACAGTTTCTCTTTCAAGCATAGGTTGCATCTTTTATTACCACTGTTGTAAGGTGTGCTGGATGCAAGAATTTGCCATGTTATTGAATATTCAACATTATTGTCTTTGAGGTTCCAAATGTGTTTGCTGAGTTCTGAGCCAATCACCACACCCTACGCCTGCCTGTACCCACCCACTCTGTGCTCTATATAAACCATTGTATGTGAATGCTTCCATTAAAATCTCCTGATGATTGAGGGAACCCCTCATGAAACAGATCTGTAGAGATGAAGTAGTCTTGTGATTTTTTTCCCACACCTGCATATTGCGCTCTACCACGGTATCGAGCACTATTCTCTGGATAATCCAATCAAGACATATATATATATATATATATATATATATATATATATATATATATATATATATATATATATATATATATATATATATGTATACACCAGTGCATATACGCATACACCTGGGGGTACTTGAAGGTATGCCAAGGGGTACGTGAGATTTTTTTTGAATATTCTAAAAATAGCAACAATTAAAAAATTCCTTTATAAATATATTTATTGCATATAACTTCAACAAAATATGAATGTAAGTTCATAAACTGTGAAAAGAAATCCAACAATGTAATATTCAGTGTTGACAGCTATATTTTTTTGTGGACCTGTTCCATAAATATTGGTGTGAAAGATTTCTTTTATGTGAATATATGTTTAGAATTAAGTTCATGAATCCAGATGGATCTCTATTAAAATCCCCGAAGAGGGCACTTTAAGTTGATGATTACTTCTATGTGTAGAAATCGTTATTTATAATTGATTGACTTGTTTATTTTTCAACAAGTTTTTAGTTATTTTTATATCTTTTTTTCCAAATAGTTCAAGAAAGACCACTACAATTGAGCAATATTTTTGTTATACAATTTCATAAATAAGAAACTGATGACATAGTGCTGTATTTTACTTCTTTATCTCTTTTTTTGAACCAAAAATGCCTTGCTCTGATTAGGGGGTACTTGAATTAAAAACATGTAGCTCAGTTGGTAGAGTGGCCGTGCAAGCAACTTGAGGGTTGCAGGTTCGATTCCCGCTTCCGCCATCCTAGTCACTGCTGTTGTGTCCTTGGGCAAGGCACTTTACCCACCTGCTCCCAGTGCCACCCACACTGGTTTAAATGTAACTTAGATACTGGGTTTCACTATGTAAAGTGCTTTGAGTCACTAGAGAAAAGCGCTATATAAATATAATTCACTTCACTTCACTACATCACTGAAAAAAGTTTGAGAACCACTGCACTACACTACAAAAGGTGTGTCATTGTTCAAAAAATATTAACGAATCAAAAGCAACATTGTTATGACTTATTCATTGATTCAAGGTGAGTAATTTTTAAATTTTTTTGGGGGGGAGGGGCGATTCCATATTTTGTGTTTTCGTATGTGTGTATATATATTATATATATATGTGTATATATATATATATATATATATATATACACATATATATATATATATATATATATATATATATATATATATATATATATATATATATATATATATATATATATATAAATATATATATATATATATATATATATATATATATATATATATATATATATATATATATATATGGGTTCCCTCCGGGTACTCTGGCTTCCTCCCACTTCCAAAGACATGCACCTGGGGATAAACAATAATAATGAATCAAAAGCAACGTTGTTATGACTTATTTATCTATTCAAGGTGAGTAATTAAAAAAAAAAAAAAAATTGGCGGGGGGGCATTGCATATTTTTTTGTTTTCGTATGTACTGTATATATATATATATATATATATATATATATATATATATATATATTTGTTTTTTCTTTATATATATAATATATATATATATATATATATTTTATAAATGACCTATTTTTAACACTTTAATGACTGAGACCCTTTTGGGAGGAGGAGGATGTAGACAATTATTTGGTTTTTTATTCATACTGTATCCATTTACTATTTATTTACATTTTGTTCATTGTAGCTGAGATAGGTGCCATAACCCCCTGCGACAACAAAGGGAATAAGAGGTAGTAAATGGATGGATGAATATTCTTTCTAAAGTTTTTTTTTTTTTGTCCTGTAAAGCTTCTCAGGCAGATCAATATCCAAGATGGCGGCGCCCGGAAGGGCTGCGACCTTGAGGAGCTCCTGCTAAATATGGAACATTTGGCAGAAATACCGGACACTTCTACAAACTTTATGGCTGGCTCACATCGTGGTCACTCCGTGATCACGTACGACCGCCGGACACTTCTGGATGTAGACATATCGGGCCGTTTTGGACTGATAGACGCGTGCTTGCTAGACCTGCTAACTAGCACGGGAATACTTCGACGGCTACATCCAGCGGCCTGTGAAGCAGGGGAGTATATTAGCAGCGGGGGCCATCTACGGATCAGACGCCAGCGGTGTGATCGGAAACGCGGATGCCGAGCGGGGCTAAAAACAAATCAGAAGGCTAATCCCCACAGAACACCACTTCCCTCCATCCTGAAGCCAGATTTAAATGGAAGATGCGAGACTACTGGTCTGGGTAAGGAGTCAGTTAAATTAGAACAAGTTTTTTTTGCTTTGAGTGTTTCAGAGTTGGACATGTGTTCTCCTGAGGTGGCTAACTATGATTCGTGCAGTTTATCAAAGCAACAAACAAACAATCGGAAAATTCCCGTCTTATCAATTCCTAGATATGGTCGTAATTATACTAAATGCACTGGGCATAATAAACACAACATTATTAATATTGCTACTACGGATAATTTGATCAAAAATTCCCTAAAACAGCCCACTACCTATGATATAGGTTTTTTAAACATAAGATCATTGTCTCCCAAAATGTTGTTAGTTAATGATATCATCAGAGACAACAATCTTAACGTCATCGGTCTCAGCGAAACCTGGCTTAAACCTAACGACTTTTTTGCGCTAAATGAGGCATGTCCTCCTAACTTTACACATGCGCATATTGCCCGTCCTCTTAAAAGGGGTGGGGGGGTCGCACTAATATACAATGAAAACTTTAACCTTAGTCCTAACATAAATAATAAATATAAATCGTTTGAGGTGCTTACTATGAGGTCTGTCACACCGCTGCCTCTACACCTGGCTGTTATCTACCGCCCCCCAGGGTCCTGTTCGGACTTTATCAATGAATTCTCAGAGTTTGTTGCTGATCTAGTGACACACGCCGATAATATAATCATAATGGGGGACTTTAATATCCATATGAATACCCCATCGGACCCACCGTGCGTAGCGCTCCAGACTATAATTGATAGCTGTGGTCTCACACAAATAATAAATGAACCCACGCATCGCAACGGTAATAGACCTAGTGCTTGTCAGGGGTATCACCGTTTCCAAAGTTACGATACTCCCGTATACTAAAGTATTGTCCGATCATTACCTTATAAAATTCGAGGTTCAGACGCATGTTCAGCAAACTAATAATAATAATAACTGCTATAGCAGCCGCAACATTAATACGGCCACAACCACAACTCTTGCTGACCTACTGCCCTCGGTAATGGCACCATTCCCAAAGTATGTGGGCTCTATTGATAACCTCACTAACAACTTCAACGACGCCCTGCGCGAAACCATTGATAACATAGCACCGCTAAAGTTAAAAAAGGTTCCAAAAAAGCGTACCCCGTGGTTTACAGAAGAAACTAGAGCTCAGAAATTATTATGTAGAAAGCTGGAACGCAAATGGCCCACGACTAAACTTGAGGTGCGCCATCAAGCATGGAGTGATGGTTTAATAACTTATAAACACATGCTTACCTTAGCTAAAGCTAAATATTACTCAAATCTCATCCACCGTAATAAAAACAATCCTAAATTTTTGTTTAGTACGGTAGCATCGCTAACCCAACAAGGGACTCCTTCCAGTAGCTCCACCCACTCAGCTGATGACTTTATGCAATTCTTTAGTAAGAAAATTGAAGTCATTAGAAAGGACATTAAAGACAATGCGTCCCAGCTACAACTGGGTTATATTAACACTGACACGATTGTATATACGGCGGATACTGCCCTCCAAAATAGTTTCTCTCGTTTTGAGGAAATAACATTAGAGGAATTGTTACGTGTAAATGGAATAAAACAAACAACATGTTTACTTGACCCACTTCCTGGTAAACTGATCAAGGAGCTCTTTGTATTATTAGGTCCATCAGTGCTAAATATTATAAACTTATCACTTTCCTCGGGAACTGTTCCCCTAGCATTCAAAAAAGCGGTTATTCATCCTCTTCTTAAAAGACCTAACCTCGATCCTGACCTCATGGTAAACTACCGACCGGTGTCTCACCTTCCCTTTATTTCAAAAATCCTCGAAAAAAATGTTGTGGGGCAGTTAAATGAACACTTAGCGTCTAACAATCTATGTGAAACTTTCCAATCCGGTTTCAGGGCAAATCACTCCACGGAGACAGCCCTCGCAAAAATTGCTAATGATCTACTGCTAACGATGGATTCTGATGCGTCATCTATGTTGCTGCTCCTTGATCTTAGCGCTGCTTTCGATAACGTCGATCATAATATTTTATTAGAACGTATCAAAACACAAATTGGTATGTCAGACTTAGCCCTGTCTTGGTTAAATTCTTATCTTACTGATAGGATGCAGTGCGTCTCCCATAACAATGTGACCTCGGACTACGTTAAGGTAAGGTGTGGAGTTCCCCAGGGTTCGGTCCTGGGCCCTGCACTCTTCAGCATCTACATGCTGCCGCTAGGTGACATCATACACAAATACGGTGTTAGCTTTCACTGTTATGCTGATAACACCCAACTCTACATGCCCCTAAAGCTGACCAACACGCCGTATTGTAGTCAGCTGGAGGCGTGTCTTAATGAAATTAAACAATGGATGTCCGCTAACTTTTTGCAACTCAACGCCAAAAAAACGGAAATGCTGATTATCGGTCCTGCTAGACACCGACCTCTATTTAATAATACAACCCTAACATTTGACAACCAAACAATTAAACAAGGCGACTCGGTAAAGAATCTGGGTGTTATCTTTGACCCAACTCTCTCCTTTGAGTCACACATTAAAAGCGTTACTAAAACGGCCTTCTTTCATCTCCGTAATATCGCTAAAATTCGCACCATTCTGTCCACTGAAGACGTTGAGATCATTATCCATGCGTTTGTTACGTCTCGTATCGATTACTGTAACGTATTATTTTCGGATCTCCCCATGTCTAGCATTAAAAGATTACAGTTGGTACAAAATGCGGCTGCTAGACTTTTGACAAGAACAAGAAAGTTTGATCACATTACGGCTGTACTGGCTCACCTGCACTGGCTTCGTGTGCACTTAAGCTGTGACTTTAAGGTTTTACTACTTACGTATAAAATACTACACGATCTAGCTCCATCCTATCTTGCCGATTGTATTGTACCATATGTCCCGGCAAGAAATCTGCGTTCAAAGGACTCCGGCTTATTAGTGATTCCCAAAGCCCAAAAAAAGTCTGTGGGCTATAGAGCGTTTTCATTTTGGGCTCCAGTACTCTGGAATGTCCTCCCGGTAAAAGTTTGAGATGCCACCTCAGTAGAAGCATTTAAGTCTCACCTTAAAACTCATTTGTATACTCTAGCCTTTAAATAGACTCCCTTTTTAGACCAGTGTATATGCCGTTTCTTTTCTTTTTCTCCTATGTCCCACTCTCCCGTGTGGAGGGGGTCCGGTCCGATCCGGTGGCCATGTACTGCTCGCCTGTGTATCGGCTGGGGACATCTCTGCGCTGCTGATCCGCCTCCTCTTGGGATGTTTTCCTGTTGGCTCCGCTGTGAACGGGACTCTCGCTGCTGTGTTGGATCCGCTTTGGACTGGACTCTTGCGACTGTGTTGGATCCATTATGGATTGAACTTTCACAGTATCATGTTAGACCCGCTCGACATCCATTGCTTTCCTCCTCTCCAAGGTTCTCATAGTCATCATTGTCACCGACGTCCCACCGGGTGTGAGTTTTCCTTGCTCTTATGTGGGCCTACCGAGGATGTCGTAGTGGTTTGTGCAGCCCTTTGAGACACTAGTGATTTAGGGCTATATAAGTAAACATTGATTGATTGATTGATGATCATATAGTTGATGTAGATGCCCATATTGGCTGTTCAGATTTACTTTACAAAAGAGAAGTGTAGGATACTTCTCTTGTTGCCTTATTTGAATTTGACTTTATCAAATATATTTATATTATCATTCAGTGCAGCTGGGCCAGAGCAGGAGGGGATGGAAAGAGAAAAAAAGGAAGACAGAGGGGGAAATTGTGGGGATAAGAGGGGGATTAGACAGAGAAACAAAAACAACAGCAGCAAACACAACAATAACAGCAACAACAACAACAACAATAGAACAACACCAGCACATACGATATGTACAAATATGATGGTAAAAGTGATAGCAAAGAAACAGTTAGTGAAATAAATAATAATAAAGAAATGACAATGAGCATTTTTACACTACAACTGGAGTAATACAAATACCAATAGAAAAAGCGCTATTGATTATGAACAATACCAATAGTTTACCTCTATTATCAACAATACTGTTGATCAAATGCAACAATATGTATACAAAATGATAACTAGAAAGAATTAAAAAAATAAATAAATAAATAAAAACAAATAAAAAAAGGAATACCATAATATGGAGGGGAAGAGAGAGAGGCAACCTATATCAATCTTGTAGATTGTTATAGTAACAATAGGTTAAGCTTTGTCAATATGCCATGTGTTACCCTGTTTACCTTAGGGCAACAACGTTGATTGTGTTTGATGAAACGTGATTATGTTTAATTTATATGAATATAAACAGAAATCAAGTTTTCAATAGATCTTAATCAGCATGGCAGCACATTAAAAAACATAACTAATAACAGTGCATATTCACACAAGCAAAATGCAAGATATAAAAGCAAAAATTCTTATTTATTCCTTCTTTAATTTGTGTCATTGACCTTTTATTTAGCAGAAAGTTTCTATTAAGTGCAAGTAGAAGACAGTAGGATTTATATAAAATAAGATTTAAAGTAAACTGATGTATAAACAACGTTAACAGTCTGAAAAGATAATAAAAACAAAAAGTGTCTAAGCTAACAAAAAGGGAATAAACCGATATATGAAAAAATGTATTTCTTGAATGAGGTAAAGGTGTGACCAATTACTTAGACTTACAGTAAGAAGGTGCTAAATTTAAAAAAGGTTACTGGTATTTAGATTCAAGATTCAAGATTGTTTATTGTCATATGCACACTTAAACAGACAATTTGCCGTACAATGAAAATCTTACTTTGCTAGTCCACCCTTCTTCGATTACGCTTGCACCTCCTGGTCCCCAGCACCTCCAAAACCCTCAAATCTAGACTCCAAACATCCCAGAATAAGATAATCCGGTTACTTTTAGACCTCCACCCCAGATCACACCTCAATCCAACCCACTTCTCCAAAGTGGGCTGGCTCAGGGTGGAGGACAGAGTAAAACAACTTGCACTAAGCCTAGTCTATAAAATCCGCTACACCTCCTTGATACCGAAGTACTTGTCAAATTACTTCCTTAACGTAAATGACCGCCATAACCACAACACCAGGGGGAGCTCCACAAACCACGTTAAACCCAGATTTCGATCCAACAAAGGTCTTAACTCATTCTCTTTCTATGCCACATCAATGTGGAATGCACCCCCAACAGGTGTAAAAGTAAGTGCATCTCTCTATTCCTTCAAAACCGCTCTAAAACAACACCTCCAGGCAACTTCAACACTTTACTAATACCCTCCTCCATTCACATCCCATCTCCCCGGATTATAAACGACTCAAATGTACTTCTAATGTATATACTTGTTCTTATGCTATCTGAACTCACTATGTTCTGTGCTGGCTGTACATATCCTACTAAATAAGACCTACACTGTTTCAATGTCCACATTTCTCTGTTGATGCAATTGTTGATGACTGAAGTTCTGATATCAACCAAAGCTTCTCATCCCACCCCCCGGATTGTAAATAATGTAAATAATTCAATGTACATACTATGATGATTAACTTGTGTGATGACTATATTATGTTGATAGTATATATTTGTACCATGAATTGGTTAACGTGGACCCCGACTTAAACAAGTTGAAAAACTTATTCGGGTGTTACCATTTAGTGGTCAATTGTACGGAATATGTACTGTACTGTGCAATCTACTAATAAAAGTATCAATCAATCAATCAACAATCAAAACCCTTCAAGTCACACGGTACTTACTGTAGCTAAAAATAAAAATAAGAATAAAAATGTACATACAAGGCACAGTAAGTAACATAACATTATTGCACATTCTGATTGTCAGTCAACAGTATAAATATGGAGGTGACCTTGGGTCACAGCAGCAATTAAAGTGTCTTTAGTGATCAAAGGTGAAAAGTGTCTACAGTGATGGTTCACAGTTCGGGGGTGGTCAAGGTAGCTGTCTTTTGTTCAAAAAGACAAAAGTAGTAGGTATATTTAGTGTACTCATGTAGTTTAGATTTGTGTTTCAATCTAAACTTTTAAATATTGAATACATATTTGATTCTTATAAAAATATCACAATGATACGACAGAAAAAAGTTTTTATCCCACCAAAAAAGTGCTATTATACTTTTATAGGTGACGGAGCAGAAATAATTTTACACGCACCTCTTTACAGATCACATAATACTATAGTACTAGTACTAGTACTACTGTTTTCATTACAATGGCTGATACTAATACAACTATCACCAACATCACTAAACCTAAACCTACAATACTACAATTATTAGTGAAGTGAAGTGAATTATATTTATATAGCGCTTTTTCTCTAGTGACTCAAAGCACTTTACATAGTGAAACCCAATATCTAAGTTACATTCAAACCAGTGTGGGTGGCACTAGGAGCAGGTGGGTAAAGTGTCTTGCCCAAGGACACAACGGCAGTGACTAGGATGGCGGAAGCGGGAATCGAACCTGCAACCCTCAAGTTGCTGGCACGGCCGCTCTACCAACCGAGCTAAACCGGTACTTTAACTACCTTAAACAACTACTAATACAAGTACACATACACTCATTAGTTCTACTAGTTTTACTACTACAATGACACCACTACCACATCTTCGACCACTACTACTGCTTCCACTACTAAAACTACTTCTACTACCACTTTGACTACTATTACTAGTTTTATTATTATGGCCAGTACTTATACTACTAAAACGATCACCAACAACTACTACAACTACTACTACCACTATTTGTAATGTTTTACTAAGTGGAGATGATGGCAGACTGACACCAGGTGGAAGTAATGTCCAAAGATGTAATTAATATATACTATATATTAACCATAATATACATAATATACATAATAATCAAACAATAAAAAGTAAACTAAGGAAATGGAGTGTGAACTAGGTCCAAAAGGGAATGGGTGACAGACTATGTGAAGTATTTAGCTGAGGTGTGTAATACCAAAGTGTTGACGAGAGGGAAGAAGAAGTCCAGGGGGAAGGAAGCGTAGTCGAGAGACAGGAGTAAGGCGTCGTTGTCCGGGGGCGAGCGAGGAGTGGAAAAACCATGAAGTTCGGGGTAGGCAAGGAAGATCCGGGATCACAAGAAGCACATTTTGACTCAGAGATACACACAGGAAATTGGTACAAATGACTATTCTCCGGCGCCGGCATACAAAGCTGTGCCGGCTTATGAAGGCAGGTCCTTCATTATTGGCAGGTGTGGTGATTGTCGGTGAATGAAAACAGCTGCTGGCCGCTGCAGGGCGGGGACGCGTGCGGCGCGTCCCTGGGCGTGTCCTGAGGTGGGCTCATTGGAGCGCACAGACGGATGAGCGCCGTTGGCAAGGGTCTGAGCCGTAACAGTACCCCCCCTCCTTATGGACAGCTTCCAGATGTCCCACAGGTCGTACCTCAAAAAACACAGGAACAAGAGTCAAGGGAGGGCGGAGGGGCGAACTGGTGGTGGGTCGTCGGCCCAAATGTCCCCGAATCCACCGGGGACGAGTCTGGTGGCGGAGGCGGCGGCGAGTAGAATGCCGCTGAGGCCAGCGAGGCGGGCGACCAAGGAATGGCCACCATATTGGCCGTCGGGGAGGCGGAGGTGAGTGGCGCCATCGTGAGTCCCGCCGGCAACGAAGAGGAGAGTGGCGCCGTGGTACTGCCAGCCGAACACGAGGAGGAGACGTCATCGGCGTGGAAGCAGCGGCGGACGTCATCGGCGGCGTGGAAGCAGCGGCGGGCGTCATCGGCGGCGTGGAAGAAGCGGCGGGCGTCATCGGCGGCGTGGAAGCAGCGGCGGACGTCATCAGCCGCATGGAGGCAGCGGACGTCATTGGCGTGGAAGCAGCGGACGTCATCGGCGGCGTGGAAGCAGCAGCGGACGTCATCGGCGACATGGAGGCAGCAGCGAACGTCATCGGCGGCCTGGAGGCAGCAGCGGACGTCATCGCCGTGGAAGCAGCGGACATCATCGGCGGCGTGGAAGCGCTGGACGTCATTGGCGCCGAAGACGAGGAGGGCAGGTGGGGAGCAGGCCGAGGTGCTGAAGTCAGCGCTATAGGCCCCGGGGCAGTGGTCGAGGCCAGCCTGGAAGCCGGTGGTAACTCGGAGGCTAGCTCGGGGACAGGTGCTAGCTCTGATGCTAGCTCGGGGAGAAGTGCTAGGTCGGGGACAGGTGCTGGCTTGGAGGCTAGCTCGGGTACAGGTGCTAGCTCAGGGGCTACCCGAGGGGCTGGTGCTAGCTCGGGGGCTAGCCGAGGGGAGGGTGCTAGCTCTGGGGCGAGCAGAGGGGCTGGTGCTAGCTCGGGGGCTAGCCAGGGAACAGGAGCTAGCTCGGAGGCTAGCTCGGGGACAAGTACTAGCTCGGAGGCTAGCTTGGGAACAGATGGCTGTGGCTGGGAAAAGTGGAAGACAGGTGGAATTAGTCGGTCAGGGGGTAGCCTGTACTGGTGCAGCTGCGCCACCTCATCAGCACACCCACCAGTATGTATATATATATACATATATATATATATATATATATATATATATATATATATATATATGATAATCAAACAATAAAAAGTAAACTAAGGAAATGGAGTGTGAACTATCTCTCTCTCTGTCTCTCTGTCTCTCTCTCTCTATCCATCCATCCATCCATCATCTTCCGCTTATCCGAGGTCGGGTCGCGGGGGCAACAGCCTAAGCAGGGAAACCCAGACTTCCCTCTCCCCAGCCACTTCGTCTAGCTCTTCCCGGGGGATCCCGAGGCGTTCCCAGGCCAGCCGGGAGACATAGTCTTCCCAACATGTCCTGGGTCTTCCCCGTGGCCTCCTACCGGTTGGACGTGCCCTAAACACCTCCCTAGGGAGGCGTTCGGGTGGCATCCTGACCAGATGCCCGAACCACCTCATCTGGCTCCTCTCGATGTGAAGGAGCAGCGGCTTTACTTTGAGCTCCTCCCGGATGGCAGAGCTTCTCACCCTATCTCTAAGGGAGAGCCCCGCCACACGGCGGAGGAAACTCATTTCGGCCGCTTGTACCCGTGATCTTATCCTTTCGGTCATGACCCAAAGCTCATGACCATAGGTGAGGATGGGAATGTAGATCGACCGGTAAATTGAGAGTTTTGCCTTCCGGCTCAGCTCCTTCTTCACCACAACGGATCGGTACAACGTCCGCATTACTGAAGACGCCGCACCGATCCGCCTGTCGATCTCACGATCCACTCTTCCCTCACTCGTGAACAAGACTCCTAGGTACTTGAACTCCTCCACTTGGGGCAGGGTCTCCTCCCCAACCCGGAGATGGCATTCCACCCTTTTCCGGGCGAGAACCATGGACTCGGACTTGGAGGTGCTGATTCTCATTCCGGTCGCTTCACACTCGGCTGCGAACCGATCCAGCGAGAGCTGAAGATCCCGGTCAGATGAAGCCATCAGGACCACATCATCTGCAAAAAGCAGAGACCTAATCCTGCGGTTACCAAACCGGAACCCCTCAACGCCTTGACTGCGCCTAGAAATTCTGTCCATAAAAGTTATGAACAGAATCGGTGACAAAGGACAGCCTTGGTGGGATCCAACCCTCACTGGAAATGTGTTCGACTTACTGCCGGCAATGCGGACCAAGCTCTGGCACTGATCGTACAGGGAACGGACCGCCACAATAAGACAGTCCGATACCCCATACTCTCTGAGCACTCCCCACAGGACTTCCCGAGGGACACGGTCGAATGCCTTCTCCAAGTCCACAAAGCACATGTAGACAGGTTGGGCAAACTCCCATGCACCCTCAAGAACCCTGCCGAGAGTATAGAGCTGGTCCACAGTTCCACGACCAGGACGAAAACCACACTGTTCCTCCTGAATCCGAGGTTCGATTATCCGGCGTAGCCTCCTCTCCAGTACACCTGAATAAACCTTACCGGGAAGGCTGAGGAGTGTGATCCCACGATAGTTGGAACACACCCTCCGGTCCCCCTTCTTAAAGAGAGGAACCACCACCCCGGTCTGCCAATCCAGAGGTACCGCCCCCGATGTCTCTCTCTCTCTATTTATATATATATATATATATATATATATATATATATATATATATATATATATATATACATATATATGATAATTAAACAATAAAAAGTAAACTAAGGAAATGGAGTGTGAACTAGATCCAAAAGGGGTGACAAACTATGTGAAATATTTAGCTGAGGTGTGTGTTACCAAAGTGTTGACGAGAGCGAAGAGGAAGTCCAGGGGGCGGAAGCGTAGTCGAGAGGCAGGAGCGAGGCGTCGTTGTCCGGGGGCAAGCGAGGAATCGAAAAACCATGAAGTTTGGGGAAGGCAAGGAAGATCCGGGAGCACAAGCGCACAGCTTGACTCGAAGATACACACAGGGAATTGGTACAAATGACTATACTCCGGCGCCGGCATGCAAAGCTGTGCCGGCGTATGAAGGCAGTTCCTTCATTACTGGCAGGTGTGGCGATTGTCGGTGAATGAAAACAGCTGGCGGAGGTTGCAGGGCGGAGATGCGCGCGGCGCGTCCCTGGGCGTGTCCTGAGGTGCGCTCACCGGGGCGCACAGACGGATGAGCGCCGTTGGCAAGGGTCTGAGCCGTAACACTACTAGTACTATTATCCCCTCTCCTTCGATTACTATCACCACTGTCACCAACACTAGCACTACTTTCATTACTATGGCCAAAACCTATACTTATACGAGTACTACAATTAGTACGTTCATTAATACTACGTCTTTCATTGTTATGGCCTCTACCCACACTGTAGTACTACAACTACTACTTAAATTACTATTACTAATACTTTTACTGTAGTATTTCAACTGTACTTTCATTACTATGGCCGATACTTATTCTATAGTACTACAACTACTGCTTTTATTGCTATGTCCAATACTTATACTGTAGTACTACAACTAATACTTTTATTACTTTGGCTAATACTTTTACAATAATAATACATATACTACTTTTATTACCATAGTCCATACTTATACTATAGTACTACAACTACTATTTTCATTACTATGGTCAATACTCACACTGTAGTACTACAACAACTACTTTTATTACTTTGGCCAATACTTACAGTAGTACTACAAGTACTAGTTTCCTTACTATGGTACTACAACTGCTACTTTCATTGCTTTGTTTAATACCTACACTTTAATATTGAAACTATTACTTTCATTACTCTGGCCTATACTTACACTGTAGTACTACAACGACTACTTTCATTACAATGTTCGATATCTACACTGTAGTATTAAAACTACTACTTTCATTACTGTGGCCGATATTGTAGTATTACAACTACTACTTTCACTAATACCACAACTTTCTTTAATGTGGCCGATACCTACACATTAGTACTAAAACTACAATTTTCATTACTATGGCCAAAACTTACACCGTGTATTACAACTACTACTTTCGTTATTATAGCCGATACTCATAGCATGTATTCCAACTACTACGTACATTACTATGACCAATGCTTATATGCTTATATTGTAGTACTACAATTCCTATTTCATTAGTGTGGCCGGTACTATAAAACTCTCACCAACATAACTTAATCAATCAATCAATCAAAGTTTACTTACAGTATATAGCCCTAAATCACGAGTGTCTCAAAGGGCTGCACAAGCCATAATGACATTCTTGGCTCAGAACCCACACCAGGACAAGAAAAAACTCAACCCAATGGGATGACAACGAGAAACCTTCGAGGGGACCGCAGATGTGGGGACACATTTTAATTCTAAGAGAGACAAAACTCAAATAGAACTTGAAAATCCAAGAAAATATTTTAAAGACTTGGTCTTCACTTGTTTAAATAAATTCATTTATTTTTTTAGTTTTACTAAAATACAAACTTAAAAATGATTTTAGGATTTTTAAACACATTTTTAACTTCTTTCCTGACAATTTAAATCAATGTTCAAGTATTTTTTTTTTATTGTAAAGAATAATAAATACATTTTAATTTAAGTCTTCATTTTAGCTTCTGTTTTATCGACAAAGAATATTTGTGAAATATTTCTTTAAATTTATTATGATTAAAATTAAAAAAAAATATTCTGGCAAATCTAGAAAATCTGTGGAATCAAATTTAAATCTTATTTCAAAGTCTTTTGAATTTCTTTTCAAATTTTCGTTCTGAAAAATCTATAAGAAATAAGGATTTGTCTTTGTTAGAAATATAGCTTGGTCCAATTTGTTATATATTATAACAAAGTGCATATTGGATTTTAACCTATTTAAAACATGTCATCAAAATTCTAAAATTAATCTGAATCAGAAAAAATAACTAATGATGTTCCATAAATTATTTTTTTTATTTTTTCAAAAAGATTCGAATTAGCAATTTTTTTTTCTTCATTTTTTTGGGTTGAATTTTGAATTTTAAAGAGTCGAAATTGAAGATAAACTCTTTTTCAAAATTTAATTTTCATTTTTTTCGTGTTTTCTCCTCTTTTGAACGGTTCAATTAAGTGTTTTTTTCATCATTTATTCCTTACGAAAAACCTTCCGTAAAAGGAAAAAAAATGTACGACGGAATGACGGACAGAAATATCCATTTATATATATATATATATATATATATATATATATATATATATATATATATATATATATATATATACACACACATACACACACATATATATATATATATATATATATATATATGTACATATATATATACATATATATATATGTGTGTGTGTATGTGTGTGCATATATATATATATATATATATATATATATATATATATATATATATAATATTTATTAAAGGTAAATTGAGCAAATTGGTTATTTCTGGCAATTTATTCAAGTGTATATCAAACTGGTAGCCTTTCACATTAATCAGTACCCAAGAAGTAGCTCTTGGTTTTAAAAAGGTTGGTGACCCCTGGTCTAGTCCATAGGGGAGACCGAAAGCAATGGATGTCAAGCGGGTCTAACATGATATTGTGAAAGTGATAGTATATACAAACCCCATTTCCATATAAGTTGGGAAATTGTGTTTGATATAAGTATAAACGGAATACAATGATTTGCAAATCCTTTTCAACCCATATTCAATTGAATGCACTACAAAGACAAGATATTTGATTTTCAAACTCATAAACTCTATTTTTTTTTTTTGCAAATAATAATTAACTTAGAATTTCCTGGCTGCAACACGTGCCAAAGTAGTTGGGAAAGGGCATGTTCACCACTGTGTTACATGACCTTTTCTTTTAACAACACTCAATAAATGTTTTGGAACTGAGGAAACTAATTGTTGAAGCTTTGAAAGTGGAATTCTTTCCCATTCTTGTTTAATGTAGAGCTTCAGTCGTTCAACAGTCCGGGATCTCCGCTGGCTTAATTTATGCTTCATAATGCGCCACATGGACAGGTCTGGACTGCAGGCGGGCCAGGAAAGTACCCGCACTCTTTTTTTACAAAGCCACGCTGTGGTAACACGTGCTGAATGTGGCTTGGCATTGTCTTGCTGAAATAAGCAGGGGCGTCCATGAAAAAGATGGAGCTTATATGGCAGCATATGTTGTTCTAAAACCTGTATGTACCTTTCAGCATTAATGGTGCCTTCACAGATGTGTAAGTTACCCATGCCTTGGGCACTAATGCATCCCCATACCATCACAGCTGCTGGCTTTTGAACTTTGCATCAAAACAGTCTGGATGGTTAGCTTCCCCTTTGGTCCGGATGACACGATGTCGAATAGGAGCTGAGATAGGCGCCAGCGCCCCCCGCGACCCCAAAAGGGAGTAAGCGGTAGGAAATGGATAGATGGATGGATGGTCTTGTCAGACCACAGAACACTTTTCCACTTTGCATCAGTCCATCTTAGATGATCTCGGGCTCAGAGAAGCCGGCATCATTTCTGGATGTTGTTGATAAATGGCTTTCGCTTTGCATAGTGAAGCTTTAACTTGCGCTTACAGACGTAGCGACAAACTGTATTTAGTGACAGTTGTTTTCTGAAGGGTTCCTGAGCTCATGTGGTGATATCCTTTAGAGATTGATGTCGGTTTTTGATACAGTGCCGTCTGAGGGATCGAAGGTCACGGTCATTCAATGTTGGTTTCCGGCCATGCCGCTTACATAGAGTCATTTCTCCAGATTCCCTGAACCTTTTGATGATATTATGGACCGTAGATGTTGAAATCCCTAGATTTCTTGCAATTACACTTTCAGAATTGTTGTTCTTAAACTATTTCAGTATTTCCTCATGCAGTTGTGGACAAAGGGGTGTACCTCGCCCCATCCTTTCTTGCGAAAGACTGAGCCTTTTTTGGGAAGCTGTTTTTATACCCAATCATGGCACCCACCTGTTCCCAACTAGCCTGCACACCTCTGGGATGTTCCAAATAAGTGTTTAATGAGCATTCCTCAACTTTATCAGTATTTATTGCAATTTTTCCCAACTTCTTTGTCATGTGTTGCTGGCATCCAAAAAAAAAAGTGTATCAATTTGAACATCAAATATGTTGTCTTTGTAGCATATTCAACTGAATATGGGTTGAAAATGATTTGCAAATAATTGTATTCCGTTTATATTTACAACTAACACAATTTCCCATCTCATATGGAAACAGGGTTTGTAGTATAGTAATAGTGATAAAAAAATGGTAAAATGGTAAATGGTTGCTCTTGTATAGCGCCTTTCTACCCCTTTTTAAGGAGCCCAAAGCACTTTCACAGTATTTCCACATTCCCCCATTCACACACACATTCACACACTGATGGCGGGAGCTTCCATGCAAGGCGCTAACCAGGACCCATCAGGAGCAAGGGTGAAGTGTCTTGCCCAAGGACACAACGGACGTGACTAGGATGGTAGAAGGTTGGGATTGAACCAGTAACCCTCAGTTTGCTGGCACCGCCACTCTCCCAACTTCGCCACTCCGTCCCCGTATATAGTACAGTAATAGTGAGAGTCCAGTCCATAATGGGGCCAGCAAGAGATCATCTTGAGTGGAGACAGGAGCATGTATAGGCGTAATATGATCAAACTTCCTGGTTCTTTCCGAAAGTTTAACAGCTGCATTTTGTACCAGCTGTAATCTTTTAATAACTAAAATACTGTTACTAGTAGTCCTACTAGTATACACATTACTTCTACTATATCTAAATCAACTAATACTAGGTTTCTTATTGCTTTATGATTACTCCCATAACGTCTACTAATAGTACTATTAGTATAGACTGGGGGTCAGCAACCCGCGGCTCTGGAGCCGCATGCGGCTCTTTAGTGCCGCCCCAGTGGCTCTCTGGAGCTTTTTCAAAAATATATAAAAAATGGAAAAAGATGAGGGGAAAAAACATATTTTTTGTTTTAATATGGTTTCTGTAAGAGGACAAACATGACACAAACCTCCCTAATTGTTATAAAGCACACTGTTTATATTAAACATGCTTCACTGATTTGAGTATTTGGCAAGCGCCGTTTTGTCCTACTAATTTTGGCGGCCCTTGAACTCACCTTAGTTTGTTTACATGTATAACTTTCTCCGACTTTCTAAGATGTGTTTTATGCCACTTCTTTTTCTGTCTCATTTTGTCTACCAAACATTTAACGTTGTGCATGAATGCAAAAAGGTGAGTTTTGTTGATGTTATTGACTTGTGTGGAGTGCTAAACAGACATATTTGGTCACTGCATGACTGCAAGCTAATCGATGCTAACATGCTATCTAGGTTAGCTGTAGTACATATTGTATCATTATGCATTTAGTTACATTTTAAGTCCTCATATTTAACTGATATCTCATGACACACTATCTGTATGTAATATGGTTTTAATTTTTTGCTGCTCCAGACGGATTTGTTTTTGTATTTTTGGTCCAATATGGCTCTTTCAACATTTTGGGTTGCCGACCCTTGTACACAAAAAAAAGCAAAGCATAGACAAAAAACAATCAGGTTATTATGAGCAATAGTAACCTACAAGTACTGACTGCAGTTGAAATTATGTTTCTTGTGGTATTTGAATGTGTTTCTTTTCAAGTCTGGGACCTATTATTACCCTGGGACGCGTGTACAGGCACAGTACTGCCACTAGCGGTGACAAGTGGGAGTGCACGCAGCGAGTGGGAGGCGACCATCAGCGCTTGACTTCTTCTCTCCTTCTTCTTGTTGTGTGTTTATTGTGTGCGGCGGCAGCACTAACCTGCAGCAAGGGAGCAAGATGGACAGTGAGTGCAGCAGGAGGTGGAAGGCCAGGCTTGCCCTGAGGCGAGACATCTTCAAGGAGTTTCTGGCGGAGTTTGTGGGGATATTTGTCCTGATAGTAAGTACTGTCTCCCTGCACCTGTCATTCAGCTTTAACAGCCGCTTTAAGGCTCGTGCAGCCCGTGTGCAGATAATGACGTGTCTGCTGCTGAACTCACTCTTCAATGCAACACACCGCTTCTCATATTTCTCACCATCTCAGTTAGTTCTACACATTTGTGGGTGTCTTTCACCTCCACCTGTCACCGCCGAAGTTCAATGACTGTGACCTTTTAGTGCAGCCTTCTTATTTGTGGATGACTGCTCTCGCTTTGTTTTCTCCAAACTAAGTGGGGGGATTCTTCATTTTTCTTGAGCTGCCTTTTGGACAAATTGTGCTTGGCAGTTGGACGCGGTTGTCAGAGAAGGGGGCGAGTGTTAAAGGTGCCTTTAATTGGACTTGTTGAAAAGCAGCGTGTTCTGTGTCTCGCAGCTCTTTGGATGCGGTTCAGTGGCCCAGGCCGTCCTCAGTAAGGGGGCGTTGGGGGAGCCCCTGTCCATCCACCTTGGCTTCACTCTGGGACTCATGATGGCCGCCTACATTGCAGGAGGGGTGTCAGGTAAACGCACCATCACCTGGGAACACATTGTGCAGCATTATGTCTCATAAGCAGGGAGTTTTATAGCGTTCATTCTGCCCATTATTGGACTGAGTGATGTTTTTTATGTGATTATCAATAAAGATCCAATCAATCAAAGTTAAAGTACCAATGATTGTCTCACACACACACACTAGGTGTGGTGAAATTAACCTCTGCGTTTGACCCATTCCCTTGTTCACTCCATGAGAGGTGAGGGGAGCAGTGAGCAGCAGCGGTGGTCACGCCCGGGAATTATTTTTTGTGATTTAACCCCCAATTCCAACCCTTGATGCTGAGTGCCAAGCAGGGAGGTAATGGGTCCCATTTTTTTTTTGTAGTCTTTGTCAAGTCTTGGGTCGGAATAGCTCGGTTGGTAGAGTGGCCATGCCAGCAACTTGAGGGTTCCAGGTTTGATCCCCACTTCCGCAGTCATACTCGTTACCGTTGTGTCCTTGGGCACCGCCTGCTCCCAGTGCCACCCACATTGGTTTAAATGTAACTTAGATATTGGGTTTCACTATGTAAAAGCGCTTTGAGTCTCCAGAGAAAAGCGCTATATTAATATAATTTATTTAAATTCAAAAGCAGTCTTTGGTATGACTCGGCCGGGGTTTGAACACACAACCTACCAGTCTCAGGGCGGACACTCTAACCGCAAGGACACTGAGTAGGTGGTCTGGCTTGATCACTACTTGTGTTTAGAGGGGTGGGGGGGTCTCCTTGCGATTGTTTCACTTCCAATACCTATATTGGAGCCTTGAGTGTTGGTGGGTAACGATATAAATCCGATACGATATCAGCACAAATCATACTACATACTTTTATTATTTTGTAGTGTGGAAGGCTATTAGAAAAGGTTAAATCAAGTGAAATTACACTAACATAAACGGTAACCTTATGACAGTTTTATGCCTTAAAAGTGTGGTGCTAATTTTGGTTTTGGGGATATCTAAAGGTCATAATAATTCTTTAAATTAAGGGCATGATGGAGTAAGTTCAATGATGCAGACATCTTTTGTTACTTAATACTTTCTAATATGCCTCTGCCTTGGAGACTTTGTATATGTAAGTAATATACAACTATAACTATTTGGAACATGTTTCTATTGACAAATGTCATGTTTAAGACCACAATATTGTTCAATTAAGGACACTTATTTCGTACGTCTAGCTTGTGTGATATTGTGTGCTAACCTGTTGTGTAGCTGCTAGCTGTAGTAGTTTACCGTTTTTTGATATGCATTAAGGGTTGGAGTTGGGGGTTAAATCACCAAAAATGATTCCTGGGCGCAGCACCGCTGCTGCTCACTGCTCCCCTCACCTCCCGGGGGTGGTCAAAAGTGATGGGTCAAATGCAGAGAATAATTTCGCCACACCTAGTGTGTGTGTGACAATCATTGGTACTTTAACTTCACTAAAATACAAGAAAAAAAACCACTGTGTGTGCTTGTTGGAGGAAATTCAGATGTTGACTGGCTGTAAATATGGTCATGCAGGACTGCTTGTATCAGAGATTTTAGATGCATGCCGATACCATCCGATTGTTTTTGCTGATATACGACCGATATCTGATACTAATATCGAATCGGGACACCCCTACTTATAATTTCCTTTATTCTAAAACATGATGGATACATTGTTATGGCTTTATAATATGGATTCAAAGCCACCACACACAAATATTCCCACATCAGAACGTGCTAGAAAAAATCTTAGACACATCTGCACAGTGTATTGAAATACGATATCACAAAGATGATATTGGTTGAATTCAAATATGTTTACAAAACATTCATTGGTCCAGGTAAGTGTCATGTATTATTGATGATTGATGATTTTTAGCAACTGCGATGAGGTGGCGACTTGTCCAAGGTGTACCCCGCCTTCCGCATGATTGTAGCTGAGATAGGCACCAGCGCCCCCCGCGACCACAAAGGGAATAAGCGGTAGAATATGGATGGATAGATGGATTTTTAGCAATTGTCTGTCAATATAGTAGTGTAGTCATGTACTTCACTGCAAACTAGAATGGTAAAAACATATGGATAGAACATTACATAACATGAGAATATTTGTTAAAGCAGGATGTATGATACATCTCATGCATTAATAATGCCACGAGTTTATGCAGGTGTTCCTAACAAAATCTTAGTTTTTTAGTATATTCTACAATATGTTTGCCTCTAATTAAGCATTTTCAAGCATAAAAAATGCTAAATGAACCAAAAAAATCAATAGTACAATAGTATTAGCCATTAGATGAGTCCAAACCAATCACTGCGCACTGTTCAGTATTGTGGCCACTGATTGGCTCAGCCTTAGACAGCATTACTATTTTGGATTGAAAGAATATAAAGGTGACTAAAGTAAAGTACCACTGACACTCACACACACACTAGGTGTGGTGAAATTACTCTCTGCATTTAACCCATACCCTTGTTCCACCCCCTGGGAGGTGAGGGGAGCAGTGAGCAGCAGCGGCTGCGCTAGGGAATCCTTTTTGGTGATTTAACCCCCAATTCCAACCCTTGATGCTGAGTGCCAAGTAGGGAGGTAATGGGTCCCATTTTTATAGTCTTGGGTATGACTCAGCCAGGGTTTCAACTCACGATCTACAAACCCCGTTTCCATATGAGCAGGGAAATTGTGTTAGATGTAAATATAAACGGAATACAATGATTTGCAAATCCTTTTCAACCCATATTCAATTGAATGCACTACAAAGACAAGATATTTGATGTTCAATATCATAAACTTTATTTTTTTTTTGCAAATAATAATTAAATTAGAATTTCATGGCTGTAACAGGTGCCAAAGTAGTTGGGAGAGGGCATGTTCACCACTGTGTTACATCACCTTTTCTTTTAACAACACTCAATAATTGTTTGGGAACTGAGGAAATTCATTGTTGAAGCTTTGAAAGTGTAATTCTTTTCCATTCTTGTTTTATGTAGAGCTTCAGTCGTTCAACAGTCCGGGGTCTCTGCTGTCAGATTTTAACCTTCATAATGTGCCATACATTTTCGATGGGAAACAGGTCTGGACTGCAGGCAGGATAGGACTGTTTTTTTACGAAGCCACGCTGTTGTAACACTTGTCTTGCTGAAAAAGGCAGGGGCGTCCATGATAACGTTGCTTGGATGACAACATATGTTGCTCCAAAACCTGTAAGGACCATTCAGCATTAATGGTGCATTCACAGACGTGTAAGTTACCCATGCCTTGGGCACTAATACACCCCCATACCATCACAGATACTGGCTTTTGAACTTTGCGCCTATAACAATCCTAATGGTTATTTTCCTCTTTGTTCTGGAAGACACCACGTCCTCTGTTTCCAAATATAATGTGAAATGTGGACTCGTCAGACCACAGAACACTTTTCCACTTTGCTTCAGTCCATCTTAGGTGAGCTCGGGCCCAGCCAAGCCGGCGTTTCAGGATATTGTTGATAAATGTGTTTTGCTTTGCATAGCAGAGTTTTAACTTGCACTTACAGATGTAGCGACCAACTGTAGTTACTGACAGGGGTTTTATGAAGTGTTCCTGAGCCCATGTGGTGATATCCTTTACACACTGATGTCGGTTTTTTTATGCAGTACCGCCTGAGGCATCAAAAGTCCGTAATATCATCGCTTACGTGCAGTGATTTCTCCAGATTCTCTGAACTTTTTGATGATTTAACGGACCGTAGATGGTAAAATCCCTAAATTCCTTTCAATAGCTCGTTGAGAAATGTTGTTCTAAAACTGTTCGACAATTTGCTTACAAAGTGGTGACCCTCACTCCAACCTTGTTTGTGAATTACTTAGCATTTCATGGAAGCTGCTTTTATACCCAATCATGGCACCCACCTGTCACCAGATAGCTGCACACCTGTGGGATGTTCCATATAAGTGTTTGATGAGCATTCCTCAACTTTATCAGTATTTATTGCCACCATTCCCAACTTCTTCGTCACGTGTTGCTGGCATCAAATTCTAAAGTTAATGATAATTTGAAAAAAAAAAAGTTTATCGGTTTGAACATCAAATATGTTGTCTTTGTAGTGCATTCAACTGAATATGGGTCAAAGATGATTTGCAAATCATTGTATTCCGTTTATATTTACATCTAACACAATTTCCCGACTCAAATGGAAACGAGGTTTGTACCAATCTCAGGTCGGACACTCCAACCACATGGCCACAGAGCAGACTAAAGGGTGTTATTACATGTCGAGAGGGTTCTCCTAATGTTGCTGTAAAAACATTAGATTTCTAATTAAAGATTTCTACTTTGCCTGCGATGAGGAGGCGACTTTTCCAGGGTGTACGCCGCCTTCCGCCCGAAAGCAGCTGAGATAGGCTCCAGCACCCCCCACGACTACATGCGGTAGGAAATGGATGGATGAATTTCTACTGTGCAGAAATTCATTTATTGCGGCCATGCCTGGAACCAATTAACAGCGATAAACGAGGGATTATTGTATCTAGTTGCTCTCTTTACGGCTAACGAGAGGGCGATTGCAAGGCTTGAGAGGACAAGGAGGTTAATATATGGAGGGATTCTGCTGCATGACTGGGCCATTGGGCCGCGGGGTCCACAGCGCAGTGGGTAGCTTGTATGGGACGACATCTCTGAAGATGATCATAGGTATTGGACTAATGAGCTTTAGTGGGGCATGGGTCTCCAGAGAAGTAAGTAGTAGGGTGCGGGGGGTCAGGTGTGACGAGCCCGCCTTTTCAAGGCTTCCCTGGCGGGGAGTTTCCCGGTCAAAGAAGAAAACACAATTGTCTTCCCTTTGTAGGCTCCTATTTTGGCCGACAGAGTAGCGCAAGTGTGACACATCCTGGTCACTCTAATGACCCGCGCTCTACGTGTGCCTTAAGCCGCTTCAGACAGATTATGTCAGATGCAATTGGGCCCGCTGCTTCTGGCTGGTTTGTGGCGCTAGGTGTTTGTGAACAGGATGGGGAGCGGAACAATGGCTGCATGCTTGATACCCCCCCCCAGTGGTGTCACCACAGCGAGGTCAAAGCTGAGATCCCAGAGTGTTAAATAAATGAGCCCACACTGTCAGCACAGGATGGGAACTTCTGGGTGGAATTTACCAATACATATTTTGGGGGAAAAACATGTTGAGCCGTCACTATGAATAATTGATCATTATCATTTTAGCCACTTAGATGATTCTTTCAAAACACTTTGTTGTTGTGTTTCTGCAGGTGCACATGTTAACCCGGCAGTCTCTCTTGCCATGGTGTTGCTCGGCAAGATGTCCTGGAAGAAGTTTCCTGTGTACGTGGCCGCACAGTTTTTGGGAGCCTTTGTTGGAGCCTGTTGTGTCTATTTTTTAAATTATGGTGAGTTTAAAGACCCTCTACATCAGGGCTGCCCAAACTTTTTCCAGCGAGGACGACATACAGAAAAGTTATATTGACATAATGTCATGGCTGTCTTTAGTTTTCAATCATTTCTACAACTCTTATTGTTTTGTGATAGAATGATTGGAGCACATACTTGTTGGTCCCAAAACACATTCATGAGGTTTGGTTCTTTTTTGAATGTATTATTACTATTTAATGATAGTTTACTGCATTGATAACATAACATGTAGATTGATACTGAAATATTTAAGTAAGATGGGATAAAAGCTCAGCAAAAAGGAAAGGCGGTAGGTGGGAAGTCGAGAGGCCCTTTTTCAATGTCTGTTAAGTAGATGTCACGGTATGAACATTTCTTATCACGGTTATCATGATTATCTCTGTATTTTTAAATGCTCTCAAAATTTGAAAAAATTACTTAAACTGAAATCTTAATTTGAAAAAAACACATTGAAAATTATTTCCTTTGAAGAAGAAACATTATTGGAGATAAAAACACTGTTTCATGGACCTCAAGTAGAAATTGAATGTGCATATAAAATCAACACAAGCATTACAAACAAAGTAATATGGCATAAAAAAAAAAGATAAAATAAATGTGAACATTGTGCAAGAGAGCAGATTATGGACATGAGATAAAAAAAAAAAAAACAATTTCAGAATTTTGCAAGGTGGCCTTAAGATGTAACTGCACTTTTTGTCCATGTAGATCAAAATGGTGTTAATGTATGAGATTTACTCTTACATGTAGGGCTGCACAATTATGGCAAAAATAATAATTAAGATGATTTTTTATCAATATTGAAATCATGATTATTAATTTTGTGAGGTAAAACAGGCGTGAACGCGACGCCATCATGTAATTTGTAATGTCGAATAAAAAGGCTATAGATACACGTTATCCATATATCTAAAAACAAAACCAAAATGTTTTTCCATCAACATGTCATCTTTTTTTCATTACATGATGCCTTTATCTCTATTTTTACATTCTGATAAAGAGGTATTCTTTAAGTAATGTACATTTATGTGTACATGTTGTATTGGAACAGATCCATTCAGAGTTTGTGCAGAAATGTGTTGTATATGAACTATCTACACACCATAAAATATGCTATGTCACATGAATGTTTTTTAAGTGAATTATATTTTTAAAATAATTACTTTATGAAATGAAAAAAACACATGTATTGTAAAAAAATAAAAAAACTTGCCGTTTACTTTTTGATATCAAAATAAAACACAAAGCAGTTTGGCTAATGAAAATAAAGTCTAATAAACAAGCTTTGTTCTTCAACAACACCAAGAGTTTAGTCAATAAAAATAAACAGGAGTGTTACCTGTCACATCGAATACACAATCTTCACAGCCTGCATTCAATTTATTGCGATGACAAAACATTAAAGCTAACATTTATGTTATTGGTACACTGATAAAGTTTACAGTTAAATAAAGAACGAGTGTGCCTCCCAGTAAACAAACTTAAAACGTTCTAAACAAGTTGTAGCAAAGTTCCCTACAGATTGACTGCAGGATTTTTCCTCATGTCATTACCTCTGTCACAGCTGATGGACGCTGTATTGAGAAAATTAAAGCAACATGAATTAGTTTTCTCCTTCGCTGTATACTTTTAGTGTGGGGACAGATGCATCTATTTCCAGTATTGTCCACACCTGTCGCCATCCAAAAACAGCAGTGCGCTGTTAAACGCACGCCGAGACTCCAGGGAAATGAAGCGAGGAAACAAATCTAGAAACTATTATTGGTATTGTTGGCGACTGTAGTCGTGTTTAGAGACTCTAGACTAGACTAGATTCTGTCGTACCATGACTGTGACGAAAAGTGAGCGCGACGTCAGACTTGCTTCCCGTTGCTGGGAGCCTTTCTCTCATTAAAAGTCGCCAGTGTCATTTTAAATTGTGGAGATCGCTATCCGCGGGTGTATCTGGAATATATTAAAGCACTGTACGTCCACAGCATGGACACGCTGCCTCCGTTCCAGACAACCCTGTGTGCATAGCGTACGTCATCACGGTCTCAGGAGCACTGTTCTGGTGATTAAAATACGCGATTCGATTATAAATCGATTTTTTTGATTCAACGCGATTCTCGGTTCAAAAACGATATTTTTACAATTCGAAACAATTCTGTATTCATTCAATACTTAGGATTTCAGCAGGATCTACCCCAGTCTGCTGACATGCTAGCAGAGTAGTAGATTAAAAAAAAAAAAGGTTTTATAATTGTAAAGGACAATGTTTTATCAAGTGATTGCAATAATGTAAATTTGTTTTAACTATTAAACAAAACCAAAAATATGACTTATTTTATCTTTGTGAAAATATTGGTCAAGCTTATGAGATGTGATGCAAGTGAAGTGAAGTGAAGTGAATTATATTTATATAGCGCTTTTCTCAAGTGACTCAAAGCTCTTTACATGGTGACACCCAATATCTAGGTTACATTTAAACCAGTGTGGGTGGCACTGGGAGCAGGTGGGTAAAGTGTCTTGCCCAAGGACACAACGGGCAGTAACTAGGATGGCACAAGCGGGAATCGAACCTGCAACCCTCAAGTTGCTGGCACGGCCACTCTACCAACCGAGCTATGCCGCCCCAGTGTAAGCCACTGTGACACTATTGTTCTTTTTAAAAAATTTTTATAAATGTCTAATGATAATGTCAATGAGGGATTTTTAATCACTGCTATGCTGAAATTATAACTAATATTGATACTGTTGTTGATCATTTTCATTTTTGTTTCACTACTTTTGGTTTATTCTGTGTCTGGTTTGTGTCTTCTCTCAATTGCTCTGTTTATTGCAGTTCTGAGTGTTGCTGGGTCAGGTTTGGTTTTGGAATTGGATTGCATTGTTATTGTATTGCTGTGTATTGTTTTGCTGGATTGATAAAAAAAAAGAAAGAAAAAAAAACGATTTTTAAAAAATGAGAATCGATTCTGAATCGCACAACGTGAGAATCGCGATTCAAATTCGAATCGATATTTTCCCATACCCCTAATATATATATATATATATATATATATATATATATATGGTATGTGTATATATATATATGGTATGTGTGTGTATATATATATATATGATATATATATATATATATATATATATATATATATATATATATATATATATATATATATATATATATATATATATGGTATGTGTGTATATATATATATATATATATATATATATATATATATATATATATATATATGGTAATGTAACCTGATTTTCTTATGTGTTTTCTTCTGGCAGATGCTTTAATGGACTACAGTAAGGGAGAATTTCTCGTTACTGGAGACAACGCCACAGCTGGCATATTTGCATCTTACCCTGCTAAACATCTCTCCATCCTCAATGGATTTATGGACCAGGTAATAATAAAAACAATATAATGATAATACACCTGACATGGCATACGCGACTAAATATCATATTATTGTTGTACTGTATATTACACATAAACTACTGAACTAGGTAGGACATTGCCACAAAATCTGTGTAGGAGAATTTGGCCAAAGTCTGAATGCTCATGTTTTCCATATGATGTGGTGTGCAAACAACATTATGCAACAATGAGCGTACAGTGTGTAGAAACTACTAGAGCATGTGAGCATAAAAAGGGCACACGTGTAATGTTTGCTGATGAATGAACAATTGTGCACGATGCTGAAAACAACTATTTGTCCTCGATTCGTACGTTAGTATCTGTGTTTTAAGACATTCAAAACCGTATAGGGGAATTTTTTTTAACCATTCCTTTTAGAAGATTGTGAGAATATGTGTTCATAAACTCTACTTTGGCAAGGTATGGAACATCTGCACTTGCTTTTCATTCTCTCACACGTCCAAATCAGCAGCAAAACACCTAATATTCTCAACACACATTCTGTGCTTTTAGAACATTGTACAAAGCATAAAGACATGTAATGTCAAATACACCAAACACAAAAAAATGCTCTGTCGTTTCTGGTCAATCAAATTGCAGCTAAGCACATCAAGTCAGATATCAAACTAAATATTTCAATGAGGGCTTATTATTTTGCCATTAAACTCTGATATGATGACAGTAACCACAAATTCCCAAAAGGTGACTAATTTCCCATGAACAAACATGGACTCATTCTACATACTATATTGACCCGAATAGAAGATGACCCTGAATATCAATCGATCTCTCTTTTTCAAAACTACTTTGTGTGGGAGCAGCTTCACTCTTTTGTTTACAAACTAACCCACCTTAAGGTGGAGCTACAATTAGTTTTAACGCTGAGCTACTGCCCTCTGCTATGGGCTACGAGAAAAAACAAAAAAGGTAGCATAAAGTATTATTTTTAGATAATCTTGGCATGCGCATAATAATCCTGACAGGTGACATGCAGCAACACAAATGCTGATAAAGGTACTATTTTTATGCAGAGTCCGATCCGATCCGAGAGTGTGCATGTGTAACTATCCATCCATCCATCATCTTCCGCTTATCCGAGGTCGGGTCGCGGGGGCAGCAGCCTAAGCAGGGAAGCCCAGACTTCCCTATCTCCAGCCACTTCTTCTAGCTCTTCCCGGGGGATCCCGAGGCGTTCCCAGGCCAGCCGGGAGACAGAGTCTTCCCAACGTGTCCTGGGTCTTCCCCGTGGCCTCCTACCAGCTGGACGTAACTAATGTGAATTTATTTCATGTTAAGAAGTTTATTTTCGACTGTGTCTGGAAAAAAAAATGGTGGTGACAAATTTAAGCTATATATTTAAACAGTGTACATTTTCAAGGGATAAACTTTGTTAATATCGGAAAAGGTGGGGCCTTGTTTCATTTGCAATCTGGGTACTCCTCCACAAACAATCATCTTGCAAAAAGGCTAAAAAATTAGGTTATAAATGTCACCGTGGAGCAAAATGTACACCAAAGCATATTATCTATACCACAAAGGAGTGTTTTAAATGTAGATTAAAATCATGGGCCCCTTCTAAATACACTTTTCACCAAATGAAAAAATATGAATCCTTATTTTTTTGCTTATCTATGACTAAAAGTAAACACACATGCTTTTTACCAAAGAGGTGTACGTTGTTTGTAGCCCACAGCTAGTTTGGCTAATGTTGACAGCCTACTTAATGCTATATATGAAACAGAAAAATAGTATTTTATTCAAATTTACCAGTCTGAAAATGCTGTAAACACTTGCCGGGTGATGGTGTTAAAAGTGATATTTGGTCGTCTCTTTGTTAGCTCGCCAATTATGAGTTCCTTAACTTTGTTTCTGTGCTGGAAATGAGAAAAATCTCACTTTTTTTTTCCTGAAGCAGTCATGTGAATGATTATGGCAGTTACTAATGTAGCAGGTTCGTGCCATGTTATGAACTTGTGAAAGAAAACAACAAAATTTAAGGACAGAGTCTTGCATTCAGCCATGTAAATAAGCTATAAAGATGCCCATAAAACCCACAATGCATTGTGTTTACCACTTCACCCTTTCAAGCCCTATACTATTCTGCGAGTCAGTATTCATAGTTCATGTTGGGCCAGCGTTTAGCAGCTGTGTTAAATAGCAGTAAATAATACGGTACATTTCTAGATTGATTGATTGATTGATTGATTGAAACCTTTATGAGTAGATTGCACAGTTTAAGTTTAAGTTTATTTCGGTCATATAATCAATCAAATCAATCAACCATTTTGTGTGATCAGTTTTACAGTACATGTTATATGTATACAATTATGCACATTTACACACGAAAGAAAAGAAAAATAATGACCAAAAAAGGAATAGGCTGAAGCCAAAGTTTATATTTGCCTATCCTATACCTTCACTGAAGATTAGATTGCCTGGAACATCAACGTAAAAAAAAAATACAAAAATCAATGGGATGAAAGTAATTGTTACTATATTTTATAATTTTCAATTATTTCATCTTTCAATGTTTTCTTAAACCTTACCAAAGAAGTGCATGTCTTCAGCTCATCACTGAGCTTGTTCCACCATTTAACTCCTAAAACTGTAATACATTTGTATTTTATATATGTTCTCGCTTTACCTATTTCAAAAATCGATATCCCCGTAAATTATAGTTTTCTCCTCTAAAAGGAAATAGCCTGAGAATACAAGCTGGAAGGCTGTTGTTCTTTACTTGAAACATAATTTCCATTGTTTTTAAAAACACAATGTCTGAAAATTTTAATACATTTGAACTCATAAATAATGGATTGGTATGTTCACTACATATTCCGTACAATTGACCACTAAATGGGTACACCCGAATAAGTTTTTCAACTTGTTTAAGCCGGCGTCCACGTTAATCAATTCATGGTACAAATATATACTATCAGCATAATACAGTCATCACACAAGTTAATCATCATAGTATATACATTGAATTATTTACATGATTTACAATCCGGGGGGTGGGATAAGGAGCTTTGGTTGATATCAGTACTTCAGTCCTCAACAATTGCATCAATAGAGAAATGGACATTGAAACAGTGTAGGTCTTACCTGGTAGGATATGTACAGCTAGCTGAGAACATGGTGAGTTCAGATAGCATAAGAACAAGTAAATACATTAGAAAAACATTTGACTATTTACATTAGGTTATTTACAATCCGGGGAGATGGGATGTGAATGGGGGAGGGTATTAGTAAAGGGTTGATGTTGCCTGGAGGTGTTGTTTTTGAGCGGTTTTGAAGGAGGATAGAGATGCAGTTACTTTTACACCTGTTGGGAGTGCATTCCACATTGATGTGGCATAGAAAGAGAATGAGTTAAGACCTTTGTTAGATCGGAATCTGGGTTTAACGTGGTTTGTGGAGCTCCCCCTGGTGTTGTGGTTATGGCGGTCATTTACGTTAAGAAAGTAGTTTGACATGTACTTCGGTATCAGGGAGGTGTAGCGGATTTTATTGACTAAGCTCAGTGCAAGTTGTTTGACTCTGTCCTCCACCCTGAGCCAGCCCAGCAACAGATTCAATGGGACTCTGTGTAATAATCTTTGACAAAATTATATATGGCAAAAGTCAACAAAAACTGGGAATAAAAGCAGTGTCAAGTTTGTATCGTTATTCATCTTTTGACTGTTTTTGTCCTGTCAGGTGGTGGGGGCTGCTGCGTTAATTCTCTGCATCCTCGCCATCACCGACTCCAAGAACATAGGCGCCCCCAAAGGCATGGAGCCCCTCTGCATCGGCCTGGTCATCATGGCCATCGCCGTGTCCATGGGCTTGAACTGTGGCTATCCCATCAACCCAGCCAGAGACTTAAGCCCACGACTTTTCACTGCGGTGGCTGGATGGGGCGGGGACGTGTTCAGGTACTCAATACTCAATCTCAATGTTTTCACCCCTGCTAAACTCTTAACCAAATCCGTGAAAACTACAATAGGCTTTGAAAATGAAGTGCATTATTCTAGTATCTAACAGTAATTCAGAAGAAGATTCTTTCACAGAGTTCATTACACTCTCCCTGGACTGATCATGAATGGGGTTATGTGAACCACTATACTACCAATAACCAGGAGCCTTACACAAGACTCCTAAAGGGCCCGCCATCCAACCCAACCCACACACATACACACACACATAGTATATTTACATGCACTACAACACTAATTATTGCACAGATTTGTCAGGGATGCATCGTGTGAGACGACGAAGGTTCTAGTGATTTTAAGTGCAGACGAACGAGGAGGCAGTGTGCAGTATCCATCCATCCATCCATCCATCCATCCATTTCTACCGCTTGTCCCTTTCGGGGGCACAGGGGGTCGCTGGAGCCTATCTCAGCTGCATTCGGGCGATAGGCGGGGTACACCCTGGACAGTAAAAAGGGTATTCAATCAAGTTTACTTCTCAGATCAGCCCACTTGATATTGTCAGAAAAAACACACTGACGGGAGTTCTCGTTCGATAGCGTCACACATCACAACATTATTGTGAGAATTTTGAAACCAAAATAACGCAATATTTACAATAATGTTGCATCGCTCGTTAAGATCCTTTCTCATAGGTTTTGTTTGCTGCTGTGTATTTACTAATGAATGGCATTGTTTATCACTGAAGTTCCACACTTTCTTTTTATAGTGTGTGTTGTATTGTGATGATTTACTACATTCAATATTGTGGATTATGTGTTACCACAAACACAGAAGATATGTAAACATGAACTACAGTGCAATCAAGATTTTGAAAATAAAAAGTAAATGCATTCCATTAGCTGGATTTGTATAAACAAACAAACAAAAAGCGAAAGCAATGGGGACAGACTATAAAGACAACAAAACGGAATGCTGGAACACAGTAAAAACACTTACAAAGAATGTGGAGCAGACGGCGTCCACAAATTTTGTGCGTACTTGATCTCAGAATGGTAAGAATCATCAACAGTGGCCAGTAAATAATGTCTCGACAACCAAATGGTGTCTCTAGCTCCACTTAAATAGCGCAAATTAACAAAAGAAAACAGGTGAGGGGAAAATAGATCAAAGGCAGACGTAAAGCTGCTGCAGGAAAGGAGAACACAAGAAGTGAAAAACCAAAATAAGAGCGCAAGACCAGAACTAAAACTACAAACAGAAAAATACCAAGAAACTCAAGATAAGGCACGATCTGATTCAACAGATCATGACAGGATTTGATTGAAAGCTTCTTTTTGAATTACATGTAAAAATCCGGTTTTGACTTTTAAATATGGGATTAACATATCTAGAACATACAATATCTAGATAAACCCACCCCTGAAATAATTTGATTTCGTTTTAAAAGAAAAGGTAATTTGTTTTTTATTTTTACAAAAAATAGCCAGCAAATTCAATATTAATTAATATTAATTTAAATAATTATATAACCTGTCATTCACTTAAATGGTAATGATAAAACTGTCAAGTTTTCCTTTGCTTCAGAGAGGAAAGTAGAGATGTGTTGATGGGGTTTTTGCACCCCCCCCCCCCCAACCTGTAACACCCCCGGCCTGAAAACAGTTTTGAAAAAAAATAATGATTTTACTCAACAGAACAGCATCAATGTAAAAATATAATTCATTTTAGAAATAATTTAATTAATTAATACATGCCCTTGGTGATGGGCACATGCATGTATGTGCAAGTATAACAGAAGCTAATCAACTTCCAAGAATTGTGCTGGCGATCTGGGAGATTGCCTGTGCTTTTAGCTCAAGAGTCGCCTCTCACACCGTCCCTGATCAGTTGGTGATACAAATCATAATAGTGAAGTGAATTATATTTATATAGCGCTTTTCTCTAGTGTCTCAAAGCGCTTTACATAGTGAAACCCAATATCTAAGTTACATTTAAACCAGTGTGGGTGGCACTGGGAGCAGGTGGGTAAAGTGTCTTGCCCAAGGACACAACGGCATTGACTAGGATGGCGAAAGCGGGAATCGAACCTGCAACCCTCAAGTTGCTGGCACGGCCGCTCTACCAACCGAGCTAAACCGCCCGCGAGTTAAGTCTCCCCAAATCTTTAAGAACAGTGGTGCTTCTGTTTCTAACTTTAATCGAGGGCTTTTGAATGCACCACAGTTACAGGCAATGAAATGCAAGAGGGAAACTTGTCCATAACTTTCTCCTATGTTGCCAGATAGATTTATTGTATTTACATTTTGTCCATAAACATTTTGCAGCTATCCAGGTTGATCGAACCATTTTGTATTTTTGATAGGAGGTGTAGGAAATCTTAGACATTCTTAATTTGATTCAATCAACTCTATTATTGAGCTTCCACAGCTTTATTCATTGTATAGTAACATTTATGACGTTTTGTTTGAATATAAATCACCTATTTAAATGGCAGACAAAAAACATTCAATTTTCACAAAAAACCTAGTGGCCCACCTGTGCTTGGGGCCCCGGTACATTATCCACACTTTGACGTTTCTGCCAATAACACAAGTGTGTTCATCCAACACCAGA
Organism: Nerophis ophidion; assembly: GCF_033978795.1. NCBI lineage: Eukaryota > Metazoa > Chordata > Actinopteri > Syngnathiformes > Syngnathidae > Nerophis > Nerophis ophidion. The sequence continues at coordinate 32,889,796 of NC_084612.1, forward strand.
TCACATCCAAACCTTGGTGTTGTGCAGGTTCCCTGCTTGAGGCCACTCCCATATGGAGGACACTACACACTGTGTTACGGCTCCCACTTGAAGCCAAGCATTCACAGCCCCATCTCTTCCTTTCTGACTATATTTATTAATATTTCAAACGGCACTCGTGCATTTTGAAAATGTTCTGTGAGCTTGGGGAGAACAATATGAAACAATATGAAATATTTACTGATGCGTCTCAGAAATAAGGCTCAAGTATTTGCCCTGCAGTCATACAGTATCTTGACAAATTGGAGCGAACACTACATGGTGCACAGATGCTTTACAGAGAGTTGTGCCACCATCATTTCCCTAATATGGACAGTTAAAGTGCATTACAAATTTAAAGGATAGGGAGCAGATACTACCCCCAAAAAATTGGGCAATACATTCTTCTAATTGTCTGTGTAACTCCTGAACACAAAACACAACACAAACGCTTGAAATGATGAAAAACACACTTGGTTGTATTTTTTTTAAATTATTTTCATTACAGTCATTAAACCCCAAAGTTTGATTCCATAAGTCTGATAGACTTGAAATTTCTCTCGCAGCTCAATGCCTTCAAGGACCGCTGAACAGAGTAGGACACAACACCTGCCACGAGTAATACATATTTATAATAGATTTTATTTTTACGCACTTTTCACTTCAATAAGTCTTAAAGCGATAAAATACAAACCACCATTTAAACAATAACAATTTAGCCATTAAAACAGATAAAATACTAAGACTAAAACACAATGAGCAAAGCATAAGAAACACAAGACATGCAAAATAGTATTTTGTAAAAATACAACCAACTTGAAGCACCACCTGCAGACTAACCATCAAGCCCAAACTAATATTTCTGAATGACTCATACCGTACTAAATTACTGTTACTGTAAAAGACAATAGAGAAGGAGCAAGACCGCTTACTCTACCACTACTTTTACACCACCACTACTTTTACACCATGGATTACTTTTTCCGCCAATTTAATAAGCTAAGATTCCCGTGCAATGCACTTAAATGGATGTCCTCGGTACATTGTTCAGTTAATTGCACATTTTGACACCAAAATACCAGATTTGTCATTTTTCAAGCTACCACACAAATAAAGACAGGTATGTGATATACTGTATGTGTGTGGTACACATTCTAGTTTTATAACATTGCTTGTTTTATTTAAAGGGGACCGTGGCCAAGTGTGCACGCTTTGTGTAGTTAGTTGTATACAATACAGAATTCAACACGTTTGTTTCTTTATATGACCTTATTCAACATTTTTTTAAAAACATTTCCTAATTTCAGCTAAAATATTAACACACAGTAAGGTTAAATGTAAAATGTACTAATCGTTTTTTTTTTTTCATAGAGTGCAGGTGCTGTTGTAAATTTTGTTTTTGAGATGCGACGCAATAAGGAACTTCAAAGATGCATTATCATTTATACTTTATATTTTAGTCAACTAAATTGTCATAATTTGGTGGATTAAAACTAAATCAATTCAGATTACTTAAATATGACTGAGACATAGCTTCGTAAAAAAGTTATGACTAAAACTAAATATAAAATTGCTGTCCGAATTAAAACTGGTGCACCATGATTCGTTAGGCAATTTCATTGTTTTGATGTGACAAGGCTGAATTTATTGGAGGCATGTGAAAGCTTCTGAACCAGGGAAAATCCATAAATTATCCGCAGCTTTGTATATAAAGCGCAGGGTTCTAAGCGTTGGAAAAATGTTGCAGCTTATAGTCGGGAAATTATGACATGAACAGTGTGTGTGTGTGTGTGTGTGTGTGTGTGTGTGTGTGTGTGTGTGTGCGTGTGTGTGTGTGTGTGTGTGTGTGTGTGTGTGTGTGTGTGTGTGTGTGTGTGTGTACGCGTGTGCGTGCGTGTTTTACGCCAAGGCAAATGTATTTCCTTTTTTTTAGAGTATTGATAAAGTTTTGAGATATATTAAAGTATTTTTTGATGGATTATTAATAACTGGACTGGTAGATAATAGGAGTGCAAAAAAATATATATTTGATTCATATCCGAATCGCAACTTTTTTTTATTCTGATTCATTATCGATTAATTTTTTTTTTCTTTTTAAAAAAATAAATTTTTAAAGACTTGTTAATTAAGCGGATTTACTAGCTGTGCGTATACGTCATATGCTAGCTTCCAAGCGGAACTGTTTTGCAAAGGTTTTTATTATAATTTCTATACCAAATAATACATTGCAAGAATCATGTGAAATGAAGAATCGATTCTGAATTAAAAAGTCATCCCTGAAATTTGGAATCTAATCGTGAGTTGTTCTAAGATTGCCATCGTTACAAGATAATATAAAAAAAAAATAATGATAAATTGTGACACTAACACAGTATTCAATTTAATTAAATGTTTCTACTTTGTAAATTAAATTTGCAAAGTTGATAAACTTGCAGTCGTTTGTAATTGAACCAACAAAGTAAAAACATTTGAAATAGCTCATTTATTTAATATCTCATTATTTTGAAACACTTTGATAGTAAAAGTAAACTTCTGCGTTATCTCAAAGTGCAGTGCTGCTCTCTGATTCCCATAATGATAATAATAATCACCAGCTGACTTTAAATATAGTTTTATTTATTTCACAAAATCTGTTAGCTCTTGCTTCTATTTCCCATTAGTACATTTAATCTTATATCCAATGAGTCCAATGCATATATGTAATGCAGACAAATCTCAGCTCAGGCATGGAATTTATTCTTATTTCTTTCCCATGTGAGTGTGAAGTGTGTCGTCACAGCGACAAAGTGACCCAGTGGGTGTCTCCTGTCTCCAGGACAGATCACCTTAACTGAGGCCGCACATAAGTGGATAATCCAATGGCATCTTGCCTACAAAGTGTGTGCTTCCTGGGCGGCGCCCCCTGTGGCTTGTTGACGTTTAAACCTGTATGCGTCTGCTTTCACCTGCTGAGCCACAATGCTGTAGCGACTCATCGTGGTTAGCCAGAGTGACAGTGAGGACACATGCTGCACATACAGACCTGCTTATTAAGACTTTACGCTAAACTGGGATAAAAGGCCCTTTAACCCAGGAAATATTGACAACAACATTCCTGCACACTGCACAGGAAGCGTTCCTGATTGTTGTGTGACTGAGCACGGGTTGACGTTATGTGCTTTCATTACAGGGCTGGGGGATGCTGGTGGTGGATCCCTGTGTTTGGGCCCATGGTGGGCGGCGTGGTGGGAGCTGCTATTTATTTTTTCTTCATTGAGTTGCACCACACAGACGTCCCGGAACAGGAGGAAAACAACGTCCAGCAAAAGTATGACATTGTAACTTTAACTTAAATGGACCATATATGCTCACTTCAACTTCACACCTCATATAAAGCAGAAAAAGCATGTCGCTTCTCCCAGCCAATTCACAAAGACAAGCACTTATGATAATGTAAAAGTTTACTAACATATATATATATATATATATACATACTGTATTTTTACCAAATTTTAATGCACTATTGATTTTCTGCGGTTATTCCAATGATTGATTGGTTTATCAACAGTTATAATGAAATGTAGAAAATCGACCTTCAATGCATTCACAATGGGAATTCTTTATTTTAAAAATCCCATAAAATGTGGTAAATTTATATATTTTTTTAAGTTTCTGAAGATTTTTGTTGTTATTGAAGTAGATTGACGTTACAGCTATATGTTGGCACTATAAAATTGAATACAGTACATTCGGCTGGTGTTGTAGTCAAAATTTAGTAAGAGCAAAAATTGTATTAAATCATGTAATACAGGTATATTATGTAACAATGTAACACATTTCCACCACATTGTGTAACAACACCGCATTTTTTCATAAAATTCTTAAATGCATTCTCTTTTAAACGTTGACCCATTTTGTATAACTTATTTGATATTGCAAAAGTTATTACAAAATGCAGGCGTTGTACCTTTTTTGAATGAAAGGTAACGCCCTAAACTGTCAGAGCAACACAAAATATTTCATCTTCATTAGAATTAATTTGAAGAATCTACACTGGTACAATGTTTTACTGGTCAAACCAAAATCAAATGTAACTTTATTGATATTAATGAGGAATGTAATTGCAAGCCAGAGACAATTGTAACACTAATGAAGTATTACAGACATGAAAATGAGATGTGCACAAAAATGTTGGAAGACTGACACTCATGCAATATAGATTATGTTATGATAATACTATACTATGCATCAGGGGTTCTCAACCTTTTTGACCTCGGGCTCAAACTTTTCTACTACTGAGGGGCCCAATCAAATATTAACAATGCATTAGTAATCTTACCGGTACTCTTGATTTTAATTGTATTCATTAATGCGGACGCTGTATAGATCCGTTGTGGTGAAGAATAGCTGAGCCGGAAGGCAAAGCTCTCAATTTACCGGTCGATCTCCATTCCCATCTTCACCTATGGTCATGAGCTTTGGTTTACGACCGAAAGGACGAGATCACGAGTACAACTGGCCGAAATGAGTTTCCTCCGCCAGGTGACGGGGCTCTCCCTCAGAGATAGGGTGAGAAGCTTTGCCATCTGGGAGGAGCTCAAAGTAAAGCCGCTGCTCCTCCACATCGAGAGGAGCCAGATGAGGTGGTTTGGGCATCTGGTCAGGATGCCACCCGAACGCCTCCATAGGGAGGTGTTGTGGGCACGTCTGACCGGTAGGAGGCCATGGGGAAGACCCAGGACACGGGAAGACTATGTCTCCCGGCTGGCCTAGGAACACCTTCGTCCAGCTCTTCCCAGGGAAGAGCTGGACGAAGTGGCTGGGGAGAGGAGAGTCTGGGCTTCCCTGCTTAGGCTACTGCCCCCGCGACCTGACTTCGGATTAGCGGAAGAAGATGGATGGATATTTAACTTACTTACAGTTTACAACCATGTCAAAGGATATAAAAGCATGTGTTAATCACAAAGTTGATTATTTATTTAAGACATAAACCTTAGGGTTATGTCAGACATATTAAAAAAAATAAGTACTAACCAAATATACTGCATAAGAAGGAACGCAGTCATACCGTTAATAACTACCAAAAAAAATGTACAAATAATTATGCTGTGCTAAAATACATAAACTAAATGAATAATACATTTTTCCTGACTAAACTCTCAAAAAATGAAAATGCAAATGAAAATAGAGCTTCTCCACTTTAGTCATAATTATTGCGCTTGAGAAACTTCTCTGTGGCTTTAGTTCCTGACTTCTTCTGTTTGTTTTATATTGTCACTACTGCCACAAGTGGCAGAAAAGTGTATTACAACTGAGTACCACTGCGGACCTAAGGAACAGATCATTTTTGACAGCCCTCGAGCCGTTAAACACTGCGAAGCACGAAAATAAAAGTAAAACACTAACACAGAAATACAGATCTATAAGTATTATGTATTCCATTAATGACCAATTGCATGTTGCTGTGCTTCCAAAATGTTGTGATAGAAATCTAAATATTTCATGCATTGTGCATGGAATCAAATTCAATGGTTTGATGAAATGCACCAAATTGTTACCTTTTATTGGTTTTAAAAGGGCAACACCCTCATTCTGTAATAACTTTTACAATATATAACAAGTTATTACAAAATGTGTCGAAGTTTATCACAAATGCGTTGAAGAACTTTATTATACAAAATGTGGCGTTATTACATAATGAGGTGAAAATGTATTGCATTATTACACAATGCGTTTTTACAAGGCTGGATTTTAGTTATACACCTTACATTGTATTTTAGGAATCACAACTTTATATATCTGCCAAGTTCATTGTACAGTATTATGACTGCTGTAGCGAGCATGAGATATACCACTTAAATATCTAGTAGTTGTGGTCGTCTGTTGTTGTAGGAATGAGGTTTTTTCATGTGTTCCATCGGTTAAAACTAGTTGGAGTTTTGATTTTGTTGGAAAAACTCCAGCCTTAAAGTATACATATATGTATATATATCATTTTTTTTTTTTTTTTGTACCTGTCCTGTTCACCCATGTGGGCAAATAATATTGTTGCCTGCGTCTGCAGCACATATTTACTGTACAAAAAAAGAGAAGTGTGGGATACTTCTCCTGTTGCATTATTTGTGTTTAACTTCATTAAATGTTTGGACATATTTAGTAATTTGCGCAACCAAACCAGATCACCAGGGGATAGAAAAAAAAAGAAGGGAATTGTGGTGACAAAGCAGAGAAAGACAACAACAGCACTCAGCAAATACAGTAAATATGAATAACACATTGATATTATAAAAAATAATATTGCAGTACTGACAGTTATTATTACCACACTATAAGTATGTTAATATTAATACAGTCGTCCCGTCTATATCACTGTTAATTGGTTCTGGGCATGACCGCGATAAACACATTTCCGCAAAGTAGTTATCAATCATCGAATATGTTCATAATTAGGGCATAACAAACTGTTTACAACCTTCTAAATATGATTAATATTATGAGAACACTCTAGACATTAAATCAAATCCTTTAGTCACCTTTACACTTTTTTAATCCAATACAGTAATACTTCCAGGGTCGGAGCCAATCAGTGGCCACGATACTGAACAGCGTGCTCTGATTGGATTGGTGTCCTCTGGTGGCCACTACTATTGCAGTTATGATATTTTGACTTCATTTACACATTATATTATAAAACAGTGGTTCGCAACCTTTTTTCAGTGATGTACCCCCTGTGAACATTTTTTTAAATCAAGTACCCTCTAGTCAGAGCAAAGCATTTTTGGTTGAAAAAAGAGATAAAGAAGTACAATACAGCACTATGTCACCGTAGAAAATGGATGGATGGAAATCGTATTACAGTGCAAAATATTGCCTATTTCTAGTGGTCTTTCTTGAAGTATTTGAAAAAAAAAGATATTAAAGTAACTAAAAACTTGTTGAAAAATAAACAAGTGATTTAATTACAAATAAAGATTTCTACACATAAAGTAATCATCAACTTAAATTGCCCTCTTTGGGGATTGTAATAGAGATCTATCTGGATTCATGAACTTAATTCTAAACATTTCTTTACAAAAAAAGAAATCTGTAACATCAATATTTATGGAACATGTCCACAAAAAATCTATCTGTCAACACTGTATTTCTTTTCACAGTTTATGAACTTACATTCATATTTTGTTGAAGTATTATTCAATAAATGTATTTATAAAGGATTTTTGAATTCTTGCTATTTTTAGAATATTTAAAAAAAATCTTACGTACCCCTTGGCATACCGTCAAATACCCCCAGGGGTACGCGTACCCCCATTTGAGAACCACTCTTATACAAACATCTTTTCCATATGAGTTGGGAAATTGTGTTGGATGTAAATATAAACGAAATACAATGATTTGCAAATCATTTTCAACCCATATTCAATTGAATGCACTACAAGGACAACATATTTGATGTTCAAACTCTTTAACTTTGTTTTTTTTTTTAAATAATAATCAACTTAGAATTTCATGGCTGCAACACATGCCAAAGTAGTTGGGAAAGGGCATGTTCACCACTGTTTTACATCACCTTTTCTTTTAACAACACTCAATAAACGTTTCGGAACTGAGGAAACTAATTATTGAAGCTTTGAAATTGGAATTCTTTCCCATCCTTGTTTTATGTAGAGCTTCAGTCGTTCAACAGTCCGGGGTCTCCGCTGTCGTATTTTATGCTTCATAATGCGCCACACATTTTCGATGGGAGACAGGTCTGGACTGCAGGCGGGCCAAGAAAGTACCCGCACTCTTTTACTACAAAGCCACGCTGTTGTAACACGTGGTCTGGCATTGTTTTGCTGAAATAAGCAGGGGCGTCCATGATAACGTGGCTTGGATGAAAACATATGTTGCTCCAAAACCTGTATGGACTTTTCAGCATTAATGGTGCCTTCACAGATATGTAAGTTACCCATGCCTTGGGCACTAATACATCCCCATACCATCACAGATGCTGGCTTTTGAACTTTGCGCCTATAATAATCCGAATGGTTATTTTCCTATTTGTTCCGGAGGACACCACGTCCACAGTTTCCAAATATAATTTGAAATGTGAACTCGTCAGACCACAGAACACTTTTCCACTTTGCATCAGTCCATCTTAGATGAGCTCAGGCTCAGCGAAGCCAGCGGCGATCCTTGGTATTGTTGATAAATGGGTTTTGCTTTGCACAGCAGGGTTTTACTTGCACTTACAGATGTAGCAAACAACTGTAGTTACTGACAGTGGTTTTATGAAGTGTTCCTGAGCCCATGTAGTAATATCTTTTACACACTGATGTCAGTTTTTGATGCAGTACCACCTGAGGGATCAAAGCTCCGTAATATCATAGCTTACGTGCAGTGATTTCTCCAGATTCTCTGAACCTTTTGCTGATTTTACGGACCGTAAATGGTAAAATCCCTAAATATTCCTTGCAATAGCTCGTTGAGAAATGTTGTTCTAAAACTGTTCGACAATTTGCTTACAAAATGGTGACCCTCGCCCAATCCTTGTTTGTGAATTACTTAGCATTTAATGGAAGCTGCTTTTATACCCAATCATGGCACCCACCTGTTCCCGATTAGCCTGCACATTTGTGGGATGTTCCAAATAAGTGTTTGATGAGCATTCCTCAATTTTATCAGTATTAATTGCCACCTTTCCCAACTTCTTTGTCACGTGTTGCTGGCATCAAATTCTAAAGTTAATGATTATATGCACAAAAAAAAGTTTATGAGTTTGAACATCAAATATGTTGTCTTTGTAGTGCATTCGACTGAATATGGGTTGAAAATGATTTGCAAATCATTGTATTCCGTTCATATTTACATCTAACACAATTTCCCAACTCATATGGAAACGGGGTTTGATGAATATGCTTTAAAAAAATGTTTTAAACCCGTGATTTGGTGAAGCCGTAATATTTGATATTTAAAGAAGCGAGGGATGACTTTACAATAATCAATATTGACAAAGTGTTTAAATTACCATGTCTGTCACCTTAAAAGTACCAATAAGAGAATATTTGATACATTTGTAAATTATGAGAAACGTTTTATATCTGTGTCCCGTTTTTTACTAATGAATTTCTAAGATACACAGTCATAAAAATTGACACATTGAATGTTGATGAATTCAACTCCTTTGTTACTAAAAATCCATACCTTGAAAACACATACTGTATATGGAATCACTTATTATTTGCAAGTCTGATGCAAAATATCCACGTTTTGATTTGCTTTGGAGAGGGACCATTAAGTAATTTCCATGTGTGTACGCCTTCCATTAATTGACAATAAAAATGCAGATGGTAACTACTGTACTGTAAAAACAGAGCAAGTGATCATTAAAGCTTTTATGTGATCCCTGCAGACATACAATATTCCAAAAGTGAGCTACAGCAACTTCCTCCCTGCCTCTCAGTGGCGGAAGAGCAACATTATTTATAATCTCATGCACTCAACAGACTTTTAAATAGAGAATCAAAAGGAATGTTTTATATTAGATCAATATCACACAGTAATGGTGGTTGAAAGTGTGTTTGGGAAGTGTCTTAATATTGTCTGGAGTCACTTACACCGAGTAAATAAATGTATGCTTGTATTTTAGGCCAGCGGTCATGGAAATTCGTCATTCTGAAAGCACCCTAGGTAATACCAACTAGGGTTGCAAAATTCCTGGAATATTCAAAGTTGGAAACTTTCCATGGGAATTAACGGGAATATATGGCAATTAACTGGAATTAATGGGAATAAACATTGAATGCAACATGCCAGATCTTGCAGCATGATTATTAGCTAAAACAACCTGATTTAATGCAAAATCAGTAGAATTTCAAACCCTGCACGGTGCATTCCTCCATCACGTGTGCAGTGCATTCTTCCATCACATGCACAGATAATTCCCAATATGCTAAAGTTAAAGTTAAACTACCAATGATGGTCACACACTCGGTGTGGCAAAATTATTCTCTACATTTTACCCATCACTCTTGATCACCCCCTGGGAGGTGAGGGGAGCAGCGGGCAGCAGCGGTGGCAACGCCCGGGAATCATTTTTGGTGATTTAGCCCCCAATTCCAACCCTTGATGCTGAGTGCCAAGCAGGGAGGTAATGGGTCTTATTTTTATAGTCTTTGGTATGACTCGGCCGGGGTTTGAACTCACAACCTACCGACCTCAGGGCGGACAGTCTAAACATTAGGCCACTGAGTAGGTCACCTACTCGGTGGCCTACAGACTACAGGAGGGTAATTGACGCCACACTAGTATTTGAGCCCAAGGACTTCATCCAGTCAGGTAGGTTTAGATGTGTAATTGCTTTTTTACTGTATGACTATAGACTAATCCAGCAGACTTCCAATCAAGCTAGCTAGCTGTTCCTGTACTTGTTAAATGATTTTGGGGCCAATATCTCTAGCTAGCAAGGTTTATGTACCACCACAGTCTCATAATGAACCAAAAATATTTCTCTGTTAGCCGTGATGCTAATTTTCTATATGTTAAATCCCATTCATTTATGCTAACAACGTTAGCGATCCGAATGTACCTTTTTTGTGATCTGTAAATGTCAGGGCGAGAGTCAACTTAAAGCGGTTCGTTCTCCCGGAGTGCAACACTGACATCTCCGGACGAAGGCGAGAAGATAGAATTTGATTTATTTAACATAAATCACCCTACTACCAAAATACAGGCAAACAACAAAAAGGTAAGCATGCCCATCACACGTGAAGCTAGGACTTAGCATAGGCTATGGCAGGGGTCGGCAACCCAAAATGTTGAAAGAGCCATATTGGACCAAAAATACAAAAACAAATCTGTCCAGAGCCGCCCAAAATTAAAAGCCATATTACATTCAGATAGTGTGTCATGAGATATCAATTGAATTATGAGGACTTAAAGGAAAGTAAATGAGCTCAAATATACCTTCAAATGAGGCATAATGATGCAACATGTACATACAGTTAGCCGAGATAGCAAGTTAGCATCCATTAGTTTGCAGTCATGCAGTGACCAAATTTGTCTGATTAGCACTCCACACAAGTCAATAACATCAACAAAACTGACCTTCGTGCATTCATGCACAACGTTGAAAGTTTGGTGGACAAAATGAGACAGAAAAAGAAGTGGCATAAAACACGTCTTAGAAAGTCGGAGAAAGTTATACATGTAAACAAACTATGGTGAGTTCAAGGACCGCTAAAATGAGTAGGACAAAACGGCGCTCGCCAAATACTCGAATCAGTAAAGCATATGTAATACAAACAGTGTGCTTTACAACAATTAGGGAGGTTTGTGTCATGTTTGTCCTCCTAGAGAAACATATTAGAACAAAAAATATGTTTTTCCCCCTCATCTTTTTCCATTTTTCATATATTTTTTAAAAAGCTACAGAGAGCCACCAGGGCGGGGCTAAAGAGCTGCATGCGGCTCCAGAGCGGTAGGTTGCCAACCCCCGGGCTATGGCATGGAATGAACCAAACTTACTTGGCATAAACGTGACGCAAACAATGAAGCCAGGACGAGTGATTAACAAAGGAAGGCTTAAATAGTGTCTCTTGATTACAAACAGGTGTGTCCCGAACGCAAGAGGCAGGTGAAAATCATAAGTAACCCCGGTGACTCAACTCGGGAGGTGCAAAAACAGGAACCAGGAGTCCAAAACAAACAGAAAGTAACAAAAACATAATCCAGACCACCGATCATGACAGTAAAGTTCAACTAGCAAATACTAAATCAAAACGTGTAGTTTCCTCTGCCTTCTGTTCTGCTAGCCATTCTGTTGTCATACAAGAATGTAGGTTATAGTTTGATTTAGCATGCTGATTGAGTGTTCATTTATTCATCGAGCCTACTTCTATTCATTTGTGCATCAGTTGAATATTTTTAAAGACTACTCCAGTTGTTTAGCTGACTATTTATATCTGTGTGTGGCATTGCATTAGTGTTTTACAAGAATAAATGAATACAAACAGAATATTGCCACGTACACCATGTGATGTGTGGAGACATTTTACCCCAACCAATGTAGGCGCAAAGGCTGTGTACATTTGCAAATACTGTGCAAAGAGCTACGTCAAAAAATTCCACAATGTTGCAGCAGCATATAGACAAGTGCCCAATAATATAGAATTATTGTAATTCCCCATTAATTCCCATATATTCCCATTAATTCCTATGGATGGTGTCCAACTTTGAATAATAAAAAAAAAGGTCAATATTTCCAAACTTCCCGAGCTTGACTTCCCGTGGTAAATTTCCGGAAAGTTTCCGCAAATTTACCGGAAACTTTACACCCCTTTGCAACTCTAATACCAACCCAAAAAATCAATAATGCCGTTATTCTGCATAACTAAGAATGAGACCAAAACGCAGAATGCGTGCTGTGCGTGGGGCCGAATAAGTTTTTCAACTTGTTTAAAGGCCTACTGAAACCCACTACTACCGACCACGCAGTCTAATAGTTTATATATCAATGATGAAATATTAACATTGCAACACATGCCAATACGGCTTTTTTAGTATACTAAATTACAATTTTAAATTTCCCGGGAGGTTCGTCTTGAAAACGTTGTGTAATGATGACGTGTACGCGTGACGTCACGGTTTTAGGAAGTCGTCTGCTTTAACGGCATAATTACACAGTATTTTGGACATCTGTGTTGCTGAATCTTTTGCAATTTGTTCAATTAATATTGGAGAAGTCACAGTAGAACGATGGAGTTGGGAAGCTTTAGCCTTTAGCCACGCAAAAACACGGTGTTTCCTTGTTTAAAATTCCTGAAGGTGAAACTTTACTAAGGTTCACAGCGCGGTCAAGCAGACATGGATCCCAACCGAATGTCAACCAGCAGGTTTCGGTGAGACAATTGTGGTTAAAAAGTCAGTTCTTACCGGATAAAAGCTGAGTTTGTGCCGTCCATAGCTGCCGTCGACTCGCCTGAGACACTGGCGTCAAGACACCCGGCCGTGGACACACTCCTCCGACTATCAGGTACTATTTAACTCACTAAAACACTAGCAACACAATAGAAAGATAAGGGATTTCCCAGAATTATCCTAGTAAATGTCTTTAAAAACATCGGAATACGTCCCAATGCTATCGCGTTTTTTTTTTTTTTACTCGTTTTTTTTTTTTCTAGTACGTCGCTATCAATATCCTCAAACACAAATTTTTCATCCTCGCTCAAATTAATGGGAAAATTGTCGTTTTCGCGGTCCGAACAGCTGTTTTTGTTGGAGACTCCCATTAAAATCAATGTGGATATATGAGGAGCCATCAACATGTGACTTCATCGTCTGCAACTTCTGGTGAAGGCGAGGCTTTTTCAGGATGTACCAAAATGGGCGAACTTCATCGTCGATTTTCTCTACTAAATCCTTTCAGCAAAAATATGGCAATATCGCAAAATGATCAAGTATGACACATAGAATGGACCTGCTATCCCTGTTTAAATAAGAAAATCTCATTTCAGTAGGCCTTTAAGTCGGGGTCCACGTAAATCAAATAAATCAGTTGTGTTGATGTACAGTGATATGCAAAGTATTCACAGCGCTGCACTTGTTCCACATTTTCTTATGTTACAGCCTTATTCCAAAATGGAACAAATCCACCTTTGTCCTCAAAATTCTACACAGATTACCCATTATGACAAAGTGAAGTTTTTTATTTTGCAAACTTAATAAACATACAAATTCACATGTACAGCCTTTGCTCAATACTCTGTTGATGCACCTTTGGTAGCAATTACAGCCTCAAGTCTTTTTGAAAACGATGCCACAAACTTGGCACACCTTTTGGGATTTTCACCCATTCCTCTTTGCAGCACCCCTCAAGCTCCATCCGGTTGGATGGGAAGTGTTGGTTTTCTTCTCGGATGTCTCTGTACATTGTTTCATTGAGCTTGTGGAAAAATTTGAGTGCTGTAAATACTTTGTGGATGCATTGTATGCATTAAACCGCAGTGGTCCGAGGAAGGCGTAAAATTGAACAGAGAGTTTGAAATGTGTCAGCAAAAAAAAACACAAGAAGTTGACTTTTTGATAGTTTGAACTTTAGGATGAATGATAATAATAAAAGTAATGAAGGCTTTTAAAGTCATTCATTTCCATCCATCCATCCATCCATCCATCCATTTTCTACCGCTTATTCCCTTTTTGGGGTCGCGGGGGGCGCTGGCGCCTATCTCAGCTACAATCGGGCGGAAGGCGGGGTACACCCTGGACAAGTCGCCACCTCATCACAGGGCCAACACAGATAGACAACATTCACACTCACATTCACACACTAGAGCCAATTTAGTGTTGCCAATCAACCTATCCCCAGGTGCATGTCTTTGGAGGTGGGAGGAAGCCGGAGTAACCGGAGGGAACCCACGCATTCACGGGGAGAACATGCAAACTCCACACAGAAAGATCCCGAGCCTGGATTTGAACCCAGGACTGCAGGACCTTCGTATTGTGAGGCAGACGCACTAACCCCTCTGTCACCGTGAAGCCGTCATTCATTTCATGCATTATAAACATCGATGAGGCGATGCCCATTCAAATATATAAAACTTATATAAGATCATGGAGAATGTATGAAGAGTGCGCACGGCCTCAGCTCATCTAAAAATAACAAGTTTACATTCTAACAGGACACGTCAGCTATTATGGATGAGCGCCTTGCTTCTTCACTATGCCTTTTTGCTGTGTTTCTCCTCCAGCTACAGAAATCACTTTTTACATTTTACAACAGATTTACTGTACATTAGAGTTATTCAACCAGCAGCCTTTTGGACGGTGTTTTTGTAACTCTGACCAAAGAAACAGACTAAAATTCAATGTCCCTGTCGAGGCAATGGACATTGAATGTAATATTCCTGCTTCTTACAAAAGATGAATGGTACACTATAAAAAAAAACTGAAAAACTGGCAGTTCAGTCGCCAATCATTTATGTTTTTGCACTAAATTACTGTAAATTAAAAAAAAAAGGGATTAGTGCGTCTGCCTCACAATATGAAGGTCCTGGGTTCGATCCCCGGGCTCAGGGGTTTTCTGTGTGGAGTTTGCATGTTTTCCCCGTGACTTAGTGGGTTCTCTCCGGGTACTCCGGCTTCCTCCCACCTCCAAAGACATGCACCTGGGAATAGGTTGATTGGCAACACTAAATTAGCCCTAGTGTGTGAATGTGAGTGTGAATGTTGCCTGTCTATCTATGTTGGCCCTGCGATGAGGTGGAGACTTGTCCAGGGTGTACACCGCCTTCCGCCCAAATGCAGCTGGGATAGGCTCCAGCATTCCCACTACCACAAGAGGGACAAGCCGTAAAAAAATGGATGGAGGAATGTACAAAAAAAAATTCTAACACTGTTATTTTTACAGTGAAATTCTGGCATTTGAGTTGCAATTTTTACTGAAAATTCTACGATTGTTATTTTCTTACAGTACATTCCTCTAAATGGAAAAATGGGACTGTTCTTTTTTTTAACATTGCAATGTTGGTGAATGAGTTGCCAGTTTTTTTTTACCATAAAATTTGCTATCGTTTTTACAGTTCATTACTATTAATGGAGAAACTGTACCACTGTTGTTTTTATGGTAAAATTATGGCGACTAAGTTGCCAGCTGTTGTAAAATCTAAATTCAGTCGTTTTTACAGTTCATTACTGTAAATGAAAAAACTGTGCTATTTTTATTTTTACAGAAAATTCAGACAGCGGAGTTACCAGATCCCCTTGTGGAATCTGCAATCTGTGTTTTACAGTGCATTACGATAAACTGAAAAATTATACCTTTTTTTTTACTGTAAAATACTGGCTACTGAATTGCCAGTATTTTACTGCAAAATCCAGTTGTTTTCACAGTGCTTTACTCTAAATGTGAAATTAGTACCAGAGTTATTCTTATGGTAAAATTATAGAGACTGAGCAGGTTTTTACCATAAAACCTGCAATTGTTGCTTTTACTGTGTACTACTGTACATGGAATAATGCTGCCGCTTTTTTTTAACGGGAAAATTCTAGCAACTGAGTTGCCAGTTGTTTTTACTATAGAACCTAGTCATTTTTAGTTTGTATTACAGTAAATTGAAAAGTAGAATTTCTTTTTTTACAGTAAAATTCTGGCGACTGAGCTGCCAGTTTTTACCATAAAATGCAAATGTAAAAAGGTACCACTGTTATTTTCATGGGAAAATTCTGGCAACTAAGTTGCCAGCTGTTATTGTGAAATCTAAATGTACTCGTTTTTACAGTGCATTACTGTAAATGGAAAAATATTACCACTGTTATTTTTACGGGAACATTTTGTGTTGCAAATTTTCTATATGTAAAATCTAGTCATTTTTACAGTGCATTATTATAAATGAAAAAAATGCTACTTTTATTTTTACAGCAAATTCAGACCCCTGACTAACCAGAATTGTCCCCTGTAAAATCTGTAATCAGTAAGTTTACAGTGGATAACTATAATCGGGAAAAAAATCACCTTTTTTACTGCAAAATTTTGGCGACAGAGTTGCCAGTATTTTACAGTTGTTCTTACAGTGCATTAATGTAAAAGGACAATTGGGACAAGTGTTATTTTTACAGCAAAATTCTAGTGATTGAGTTGCAAGTTTTTTACCATTAAATCTGCTATCGTTGTTTTTACCTTGTATTACTGTAAATAGAATAATGGTACCTTTCTAAATGGCGATTTTTTTTTTTAACATACTGTAAAATCTAGTTGATTTGACAGTGTATTACTGTACCGTATTAGTTTAAAAGGGACAACACTACCACTCTCATTTTACAATAATATTTTTGCGACTAAATTCCCAGTTTTTTACCGTGAAATCTGTGGTTGTGTTTAAAGTGCATTATTGTTAAGTACTTTTATTGTTACGGTAAAATCCTGGCGACTGAGTTCCATGTGTTTTTGGGTTTTTTTTTTTTACTATAAAATCTGCGATAATTTTTACTGTGCATTGCTGTAAATTGAATAATGCCATTGTTTTTTTTTTCCTTTAAAATTCTGGTAACTGAGTTGCAAGTTTTTATTGTTTTTTTTTACATCGAGAGGAGACGGATAAGGTGGTTCAGAAAACTGGTCAGAATGCCCCCCAGACACCTCACTGGGGAGGTGTTTAGGGTAAGTCCACCCGGTAGAAAGCCACGTGGAACACTTTGGGATTCCGAGAAAGAGCTGGAAAAAGTGGCTGGAACTGGAAGTCTGGACATCTCTGTTAGACTGCTGCCCCTGCTACCCGACCTCGGATAAGCGGAAGAAGATGGATGGATGAATGGTATTGCCTTTTTTTTTTTTACAGTTAAAGTGAAGTGAAGTGAATTATATTTATATAGCGCTTTTCTCAAGTGACTCAAAGCGCTTTACATAGTGACACCCAATATCTAAGTTACATTTAAACCAGTGTGGGTGGCACTGGGAGCAGGTGGGTAAAGTGTCTTGCCCAAGGACACAACGGCAGTGACTAGTATGGTACAAGCGGGAATTGAACCTGCAACCTTCAAGTTGCTGGCACGGCCACTCTACCAACCGAGCTATGCCGCCCCATTCTTGCAATTGAGTTGCCAGTTTTTTACAGTAAAATATTCCATCAATTTTCTAGCGCTTATTCCCTTTTGGGTTGCAGAGGGTGCTGGAGCCTATCTCAGCTACAATCGGGCGGAAGGCAGTGTACACCCTGGACAAGTCGCCACCTCATCGCAGGGCCAACACAGACAGACAGACAACATTCACACTCACATTCACACACTAGAGCCAATTTTGTGTTGCCAATCAACCTATCCCCAGGTGCATGTCTTTGGGGGTGGGAGGAAGCCGGAGAACCCTGAGGGAACCCACGCAGTCACGAGGAGGACATGCTAACTCCACACAGAAAGATACCAAGCCCGGAATTGAACCCAGGACTACTCAGGACCTTCGTATTGTGAGGCAGACACACTAACCCCTCTTCCACCGTGTTGCCCACAGTAAAATATTGTCTTTAAATGTAAAAACAGTATCACTTTAATTTTTACAGTAAAACTCTGAATTCCCAGTTTTTAACCGTAAAATCGTTTTAACAGTGCAGTACTGTTAATGGAAAAATGGTATCCCTGTTATTGTTACGATCAAATTCTGGCAACTGAGTTGCCAATTTTTTACTGTAAAATCTGTAGTTGTCTTTACAGGACATTACCGTAAATGAGAAAATGGTACCGCTTTTTTTTCCAACTGTTAAATTCAGACGACTGAGCTGCCAGTGTTTTATTGTGAAATATACTGTCTTTTTTTGACAGCGTACTGAATGGAGAAGTCTGGCCTTCCAGTCCATAGCTTTCTGGGAATACGGCCATGCACGTACATGCACGCACCCACACACACACAAAGCAAAGGTTGATAATGTTTTCTGGAACCAACCTGCTGATGTGACATCACATATTCAGCATACAGTACATTAACTCTTTCGCTCCGGATAAATGTGATACATAAACACTGCGCTTGACCTTTTCAAAACATGTGTTCAGAGTTACACTTGCAAAAGGAGCAGGTGGATCAAATAGTCATTTGGTCTGTTTAATTTGGGTCATTGGTCCTTGGGAGAGAAAAAAAAAAAAGGTACAAATGCGGGCATTGCCGTTGCACAAAAAGATAATTCAGTGACCTAACTTGGCAATAATCCAGTGAAAAGGTCGCATGAATTTGCTGCCTCACCACAACACTATGCGGCTATTACACCGCAGAGCACAGCTTCCATAGGAGTGAGTTCAGGGTTCTACCCTAAACTGATCCCACACATTTGAATTCATCCAACATGTCTTTTTAAGACACCATTTGAGTTTTTGAAGTGAATAAAGATTCTATCTAGATAACTTACTGTTATGTCCAATGACTTTTGACCATAAGAGAGGTTACAGGAGTTGTCCAAATTCATGTCGAGGGATCGTTTATTGCCTACAACTTGATTTTGGTTTATTTATTATTTTATTTTTATTTATTTTTATTTGTCCTGTCCAGCTTCTCAGGCAAATCATAGTTGATGTAGATGCCCATATCGGTTGTTCAGAGTTATTTTACAAAAGAGAAGTGTAGGATACTTCTCTTGTTGCCTTATTTGAATTTGACTTTATTAAATGTCTTTATATTATTTGGTGTAGCCGGGCCGGAGTAGGAGGGGATAGAAAGAGAAAAAAAAGGAAGACAGAGGGGGAATTGTGGGGATAAGAGGGGGATTAGACAGAGAGACAAAAACAACAATAACAACGACAACAATAGAAAAACATCAGCACATACGATATCAACAAATGATGGTAAAAGTGATAGCAAAGAAGCAGTAAGCGAAATAAATAATAATACAAAAATGACAACGAGCATTTTTACACTATAAATGGAGCATTACAAATACCAATAGAAAATAGCTCTATTGATAATGAACAATACCAGTAATTTTCCTCTATTATCAACAATACAGTAGTTCAAATGCAACAATACATAAACGTAATGATAACGAGAGATAAAAAATGAATTGTTTTTTTTTTTAACGGCCCTGGCACATTTGAAAAATGTGATTTGCTTGGCCCGTATCAGAACATATAAAAGAAGAATCAGGACATTACTAACTGAAAAGGAAAAGGACAATGTTAGAAGAAACAGTTTGAAGAGGATCTATGATTATTTTGCACTACATTTAAAACACTTCCTTTTGGTTGAGATCAGTGGTTACCAAACTTTTTTCACCAAGTAGCACCTTAGAAAACACTTGGATCTCCAAGTATCACCATAATGACCAACATTAAAATACAGTAGTGTAATACATCTAAGTATTAATTACAACAAGGCAAGGGTTTTATTCAACAAGTATATTTAACATTTTGGCCACTGAAACATATCACACATTGTTTGAACAGTAACACTGTGTTTAAATATAGGAAAATAAAACAATGTACTTTTAAGCAAGTGATTCTTTAGCGTACGGCGGAGCCCACGTACCACAGTTTAAAAATTACTGGTCTAGTGTGTGAATGTGAGTGTGAATGTTGTCTGTCTATCTGTGTTGGCCCTGCGATGAGGTGGCGACTTGTCCAGGGTGTACGCCGCCTTCCGCCCGAATGCAGCTGAGATAGGCTCCAGCAACCCTTGTGACCCCGAAAGGGACAAGCGGTGGTCATCTGGTCATCCCATTAGGTACACCTGCAAACTCTCCAATGGATTCAGGCTCTGCTTGAAAATGTTTTAACAGAATTTTTGTCACTGTATGTTGCAAATTGTTTTTTGTGCAAGGCAAGGTTAAATGAAAATAATAAATGTGAAAATAAGTACATCCACTTCACACAGAAGTATCCAAAACTGCGTACAAGCTCATGCTAAAATGCACGAACCTTATCATGTGATGATTTGCCATTGTTTGACACGAGTATCCGACATTGTAACAACATTTATAAGCCAAAAAAGACCAAGTTCATCATAAGTCCCCTTTAAATGTGAACAAATGATTCCACATTAATACTATTAAAATCTCAGCAGTCATGTTCCCTAAATTACTTACTTGATATTTTGTTGAACCGTTAGAACAGACCTGGGCTGTTATTTTGACTCTGGGGCCAAATTTAGAGAAAAAAATGTGTCCGGGGGCCGCTATATCTGATTTTTAGGAACACTAATACAAAACCTCACAATAATGTCTGATTGAATGCTAAAAACGTTATGACAGACCACCTTAAAAAACGTAATGGAATTTTTTATTTTTCTATGAAGGGTAAAACACTGAATATTGACAACACATGAACGTCACACCCCTTTCGATCGACATATTTTACAATCAAGTGAAACGCAACAGAAATGCAACAAATAGTGAAACATGAACGCAAAGGGTTCAAAATAAACCCACTTAAAATCTGATACATCTGATATTTGCTGAATTTCTTATAGGGATCAATAAAGTACTTTGTATTGTATTATATTCTATTGTATATATCACTAAGCTTAAGAACTTCCATCCATCCATCCATCCATCCATTTTCTACCGCTTATTCCCTTTGTGGTCGCGGGGGGCGCTGGTGCCTATCTCAGCTACAATCGGACGGAAGGCGGAGTACACCCTGGACAAGTCGCCACCTCATCGCAGGGCCAACACAGATAGACAGACAACATTCACACTCACATTCACACACTAGGGCCCATTTAATGTTGCCAATCAACCTATCCCCAGGTGCATGTCTTTGGAAGTGGTAGGAAGCCGGAGTACCTGGAGGGAACCCACGCATTCACGGGGAGAACATGCAAACTCCACACAGAAAGATCCCGAGCCCGGGATTGAACCCTGACTACTCAGGACCTTCGAATCCGCTTTAGAACTTTGTTGTGAAAATCTCCGTTCGCGTCTGTGGAAACGCTTCTCGCTCACACTGCTTGGTGCCTCGTCTGAGCTGCTGTGACGTAGATGACCATAGCAACTAATTAGATGACCATAGTAACTAGTACATCATCCATAAGCGCAAATTTCAAGCATTAAAATACTTTGTATAGTTGAAGACTTACAGTCGTTATAAAACATCACTGCACATCATAGACGCAGTTACACTATCCAACTTAAAAATCTAAAAAAATTATTTAGGAATGTACGGCGGGCTGGATTGAAAAACTCAACAGGCCGCACATGGCTCCCGGGCCTTAATTTGCCCAGGTCTGCGTTAGAATGTGCTTAGCGTTGACATGCTATAAGCGTAAATGTCGTAATATGTTCAATAATCTGATCGTAGGAAACTAGTATGTACTGTATTTGCTAATTCTATGCTAAAACGCACACCTGTTACTTTCAGTCCTGTTACCCAAATGATTTATCAGTTACTTTTGTTACGAAAAATAAATATTTGCTTGAGATAGACCCGGGGGCATAGCACCAAATTCTGGGCCAATATACACACGACTCCTAAAGGGGCCCCCACCCTGCCTTAAACTCAAAGTACCCGCCTCATACACACACTATTGGAATGTTTAGATGCAAAAAAAAAAACTTTTATTGCAAGGATTTGGTTAAAACCAGATTTTAAAACACATGTAAAAACCTTAAAGCAGCCCTAAGTAACTTTTCAACCTTCATAAAATATGATCATAAGATTTGGGACAATACATGGACTTACAACTAATTGAATGACACCTCGGGGGGTGGTATAGCTCTGTTGGTAGAGCAGCTTGAGGGTTCCAGGTTCGATCCCCATTTCTGCCATCCTAGTCACTGCCATTGTGTCCCTGGGCAAGACACTTTACCCACCTTCTCCCAGTGCCACACACTGGTTTAAAAATGTAGCTTAGATATTGGGTTTCACAATGTAAAGCGCTTTGACTCACTATAGAAAAGCGCTGTATAAATATAATTCACTTCACTTCACCTCGCTCACGGCCTGAGGGTGCCTGTATCGCTTTTGCTGGCACTTAACGACATTGAGGAGGGTGCCAGGAACCCCGCCACACAAAAAACTACAAATGTGCTGCTTTGCTTTGCGGCATACGTCACTTCCCCTTTAGCCCATCCATTGCAAAGACAGAATCGACCATGTGTGTGTATGTTCTGACCATGGCAGACTTGGTAACAGACCACACAGACAACTATTTTTTAACAAATGAGGATTCACAACCTTATACTTTCGAAGCTAAATATACTGCTGCTTATAGACTTGAGCATGAAGGAAAACTGAGACGTTGGTGGGAGAAGGGGATGAAGCAATTTTGACACTATAAATATAGAACTTGGAGCCAAGCTATTTCAACATAAATGGAGTGCTTACCCAAAACAACAGGAGACGACCCAGGCCAGCTGGACCAGACAAACGACTGTCCATTGAGTGAGTCACGTTAATTTTGATCATAATACACGCAGCACACCATTCGTGTTAGGACAACTACAGTACATACGCTGTCTGGCTCGCTGTGTACAAACAAAACTTGAAATGTTGGCTAATAGTTTACAGATACTGTAATATGAGTGTTCATGTTTTTCAGTCAATACAAACTAGTGTCGTATCGCAGCGTTGTTCATTACAAACTCAAACACGTTTTGTGTTGATGTAGAAGGTAATTTATCTCTTGCCGTAGTTAGCTTTTACGGCTAATATTGTAGCATGCCGATGTGTTACTAGGCTAAAAAAAAAAAAAAAACGAGTTCCTCAGTGTTCGCTCTTACAATAACAATGTTGCTAAAGCTTGGGTATTATACGAGTTATGGAATGTAAATGAAGTATTGTTGACTGTTTTTGAATGCATTTTGAAGTGATTTAAAGGTGGAATTGAGCTCATTAACTGCATTGCTAATCACCTGGAACGACCCAATTTGTATATGTTACAATGAAAAAAGAAAAATAGTCTCTCATAATGATTGTGAATGATAGGCAAAATCCCCCCAAAAGTGCAGTTCCCCTTTAAGAGGGGCTCTAATTAAGTTTTTTAATTTTTAACGATAGGATTAACATATCAAGAAAATACAGTATCTAGCTAAACTCCCCCTAAATATTTTGGTGTTGTTTGGGAAAAAAAGAATTCCAACAAATTTAATATAAAAGTTGCTAGAACATGGATTTAAATAATTATATAACCTGTCATTTTTAAATTACCTAATCTTTAAAGTGTTCCTTTACTTAAAGAGTGTGAGGTAGTGATTATTTGATAAACATAGAATTATCATGAGTCGATAATACAAATCATAATAATACATCATTAGTATTTTAATTGTATTATTTATATTGTATCTCCTGAGAGTTAATTCTCCCACTGTCTTTAAAGACTAGTGTATCGTATTTTCGGACTATAAACCTCACTTAAAATACTTCCATTTTCTCAAAAATCAACAGTGGGTCTTATAACCGGGTGCACCTAACGTACGGAATAATTTTTGTTGTGCATACCGACCTCAAAGCTATTTTATTTGATACATAGTGTAATGATAAGTGTGACCAGTAGATGTCAGTCACACATAAGAGTTACGTGTATACTGCAAGATGACACCAGTAAACAACACCAAAACTTTAAATGTTCCATTGAAAATATAGAATATCTGTCAACATGTTTTTGTACAACTTTGGTGAACTATGAAGCCGCATCGCTTGATGGATTGTCAGACCATTACGACTACCAGCTACATACTCCTCAACATACGAGTATTATTATGGTGTGTGTATAAGCAC
Source organism: Nerophis ophidion (assembly GCF_033978795.1). NCBI lineage: Eukaryota > Metazoa > Chordata > Actinopteri > Syngnathiformes > Syngnathidae > Nerophis > Nerophis ophidion. Next base: position 32,913,955 of record NC_084612.1, read on the forward strand.
CTATTAGCAGACATATTACCTGGCATTCTGTTTCTCAATATTATGCAAAACCAACTTGTCTTACCTTCAGGTACATGCCGAGGTGTATTTGGGATCTGCATAAGTCCTGAAAATTGGCGCGGGTCCGCCATTGTAGTCTGTAATGACACCGTAGTCAATAGTCGATAAGATTCTTCTTTTTATCTATCCTTGTGTTGTGGGGCATTCATCCTCTGCTGTTCCCATTTTTAGTATAAAGTAGCATAAAGTTCTAACTTGTTATCTGTCAGTAGTCTCGCTATGAAAGTGCTAAAAACTACGGGTGTAGCGGGTTTACATAATTCCCCCACAGAACTTTAGTTATTAGAGGGTCAGACGTTTTTTCACGGGACACATTTCCATCGTTGTTATTGTTGCATTAGCGAGGCAAGGATGAGGAGATGCTGCTCTGTTATTGAAGTAAAGTCTGAATGTCATTAAAACAAGTAGCTCCATCTTTTGACACATCTTCGACTCCTGTACTTACTCGCTACACCGGTAGAACAAAGAGGAATGGGAGAAGGCGCTGCCGAAGTGGAGGCACTTAAATAAGACCGCCCACAAAACGGCGCATCCTGAAGCAACGGTCAGAAAGGGACTTGAAGATGGTCTGTAAAACATAATTTTGGCAACATTTTGACCACCATCACATGTTATGGAGACCACAAGGAACTGTTTTCAATTTAGAAAAAAATCATTATACAACCCCTTTAATGAGCCTTATAGTCCGAAAAATACGGTACTTTAAATCTGGGGTTCCGTGAATGCACCACAGTTATGCGCGATGATATTCAAAAGTAAAACATGTAGATAACTTTTCTTCTATGCTATTATAACCCCCCCGCCCCCCTCCACTCTAGATGGGAACCGTTTTAATTTTTTATCAAAAGAAAAATGATACAATTAATTAATTTTTCAAACTGAGACTCACTGACTTTGGCTCATTTTCTGTGAAGAACATATATCAGAATACATATGTAATGACCACACACCATACCCCCCCCCCCCCCCACACACACACACACACACACAGAACAGGCCTAGACAGAAGGAGGACAGAGTGTAGGTACACAGAACATCAGAGGGTCAAATGTGCGAGAAAATGAGAGCAGACAGTGTTGACAAACAATATTGCAACAACATATTGAACAGATGTCTATTGTGTTAAGGTAAACATCTGTTCAGTATTTTAATATAAAAGTGTTTGATTGTGAGGCATTAAAAGCCACAAAATGCAAAGGATCCATCAGACCCACACACGCTGACTGAGTAACAACAATATGAAAAATACACAAGGGTTAAATAGTTTAATATGTTAATATATTACATTTAGATTAAAAAAAAATACAATAGTTTGTTTCTTTAGAGAGAGTTTTAACAGGCAAATGGAACCAACTGTGTAGAATGTCCCATAAGTAAAGAATAAATGCAATTTAACCCCACTCGGATGGATGATTTAGTTTTAAGTCACCTACTATATAAACCAGCAGATTACTACAAGATGAAAGTCAATATTGGAATATTTTAAGTGACCTCAAAGATCAAAATAAAGGTCTTTAAAAAAAAAAGTATTTGGGTAGTTTCTTTCCACAGTAAAATACAGTAATAGATACTTGTGTCGTACATGTAGTAGCGAGCAGGTGGGGTTTTTGGTTCCCTTGTACGTTGCACCAAATTCCCTCCCCACTGTTCACTCCGCTGCTATTGCACAACACGTTCGATCTCCATGTGCTGGCCTTAGGCCAATCAGCACTGGCCCAGTCCTGTGTACCTTATTGACAAGTAGTTACCTGTTGTCCTCCTGCTGTTTTGTACGGTAAAGTACAGTGTGCTCTAAGTCGACGTGACCCTGGATTCCGGACTAGATTGACCCATTAGAAGTAGACATCACTGCAACAAGGAGTGTCGCTTAGAGGGCCTTCTTTTATTTGTGAGAGCGTGTGTGTCTGCGAGTGTGTGTGTGTGACGCCATGGCTGTACTCAAAGTGCTGTGCTGCCTGCTGTTAACGTGTCACATGGCACAGGGAAGAAAAGCTAAAGGAAATAGAGCAGGTGAGTGGAACAATGTGAGTCAAGTTTATGGCACAAAAGTAATAAACAGTATCTAATACATTATCAGTTTACTGTTAGTCTTTCATTTATTGTGATAGCAGTTTGCACTACAGAGAGCTGCTTCTAGTATGCAATCCCTCCTGTGTAAGCTAAGTAAAGTAACTATAATATTATAAACTATTTATACTCATATTTCCTCAATAATAAATGTTCACCTATTTTGTACATGGTTATTAAACATGTTTACTTTACATCATGAAAATCAAAAATGAGAAAATCTGTGTTTGGGTATTATATTTGATTGTTACATTAAATGACTTTAGATTTTGTCAGTGTACTTAATGTTGTGTTTTTGAAGGCACACACAATTTTAGCAGCACAATGACATGTCAAATTTTACTTTTTTTTTACACAAAAAATACAAATACAAAATACAAAGAAAATAATTAAAAACATCGTACTAATGTTGTGTTCTTAAATAAAAAATATTGTGTTTCGACACAAACTCAGAAAATATATATTTAACTTTTGTGGCTGTGCAGCGTTGCAAAGTTAAGTTCTTAAAAAAAAAAACTTTGAAAACTCAGGATGCGTGTTTTAGATGTTTTGACATTATTTACTGATGCAAAAAAAATATATAGATCTGACATTCTGTGTTCCTGTTTCTACTTCACATCTGAAAATGTATCAAGCCACTAATGTAATCTACATTGTGCTGCCTGTGCTGAAAGGAAAATAAATATCTCTAGTCAGCTTAAAACAATAACGAGTCATAATTTTTAATTTTCTTCATTTTACAACTGTGTCGCAATTTTAATAACACAATTTGGTGTGGGTTAAAACTTCATGTCTGGAAAAGAAACATTTATCATCTTTAATGTGCAGTAAAGTTTGTACAAACATAATGTAACAAATTGGTAGGAGTGCTAGGACTATTGAAAGTGTCCTGGCTGGTCCACAAAAGTGTTGTAATTTAGATTAATTTATATGTTTATATGAATTTATATATAAAGTCATATGAAGATCACTACCCTAGAATCCTCCCGTATTTATAAACAAAAGTGTACATCCCCATTTTTAGCTGAAAAAGGGACGTTGTTGTGACGATCAGTCACTTCATTTCTGTTGGTTTTCATTGTTTTTGTATTTACTTCCCATCAGTGCTCTTATTTTGTTAAATTTCCTGTTTGTTCCGCGGAGCACTGTTTTCTCCTCACCTGCCGTTGATTGGCAGCCGGTCCACACCGGCTGCCAATCAACATATGTCTATTAATGTTTTCACTTGAGCACTCCTCAGTGCTCAAAGATAATTCTCTGTTTGGAACTTCTGTTTGCAAGACTGCTTCGTGTTTTTGTTTGATGATAATTAAAGTCATCTTACCTGCTCTCATCTCTCCTTGTTCCTGCATCTTGGGGTAACAAAACGGCAGCCATGCGTTTTCCTGACAGTTGTCCCATATTTCTATTACCGTGACAATAAGAAATATTTTGTAAAATGTCAATGGAGTCCATTGACACCAGTTTGCCACAGGCTAAGCCAATTGATGCCAGAGTGCGGGATTGCACACCTGTCAAACTCATTGCTGACTGGCGTCTTTATTTATTTGCCACAGGCTAAGCCAATTGATGCCAGAGTGCGGGATTGCACACCTGTCAAACTCATTGCTGACTGGCGTCTTTATTTATTTGCTTTGTCTTGATGGTCACTCTGCTTCAGCTTGGCGGCAGTTAGTCAGCTAGCTGGCTAACTTGAGTTATTCGCCAAGTTTCTGGTCTTCCTACTCCAAATGTGACATTATACAGCATAGTGACATTTTGTTTTTCAAAAAAAGAAGCAACGTGTTCAGTTAAGAGTGACGGCCATCCCTCGCCACATTCTTCAAATATTCCGGATTTGGAATTTAAACAATTCAAAGCATATCCTAAAACATTTCTGGTCTAAATTCGGTATTTTAAGGCATAAATATAGCTAAATTAAGTAAAAAATATATCAATATTACAGTAGTATTGTCCACTGGAGGAGACCAAACTAATTAAGGGGCTTAGTTGGTAGAGCGGCCGTGCCAGAAACCTGAGGGTTGCAGGTTCGCCTATTGACATCCAAATCGCTGCCGTTGTGTCCTTGGGCAGGACACTTCACCCTTGCCCCCTGTGCCGCTCACACTGGTGAATGAATGATGAATGAATGATTGGTGGTGGTCGGAGGGGCCGTAGGCGCAAACTGGCAGCCACGCTTCCGTCAGTCTACCCCAGGGCAGCTGTGGCTACAGATGTAGCTTACCACCACCAAGTGTGAATGAATGATGGGTTCCCACTTCTCTGTGAGCACTTTGAGTATTTAATAATAGAAAAGCGCAATATAAATGTAATCCATTATTATTATTATTATTATAGAATACTGTTCAGTATTGTGGCCACTGATTGGTTCAGCCTCGGCAGCTTGTGGCATCCTATTCAAAAAGACTTGAGGCTGTAATTGCTGTCAAAGGTGCATCAACGAAGTACTTGAGTAAATACTTCTGTACATATAATTTATTTTCTTTTTTAATACATTTTCAAATAAAAAAAATAAAACAACTTCTCACATTGTCATTATAAGGTATTGTCTGTAGAATTTTGAGGACAAAACATAATTTATTCCATTTTGGAATAAGGCTGTAACATGACAAAATGTGGAAAACGTGAATCACTGTAAATACTTTCCAGATGCACTCTGGCAGCTGTGGTAGTAATGCTAACTCTTTTCTAAAAATGTTCTACAAACTTTGTCTTGTTAAAATAATTAGGTCCTGTCCTAAAAACGATTGTATTGTTGTTTTAAGTTTAGGTTGTTTAATGAACATATAAGCAAGTACTTAGAGATTTTTTTAGATGAAATAACATGTAAAAATAAAATAATTAATTATTTCAGGCAATTAAGTTGCCAACTGTTATTGTGAAATCTAGATGTAGTCGTTTTTACAGTGTAAATGCATCTACTATAAATGACATTTTTTTACCACTGTTACTTTTAGAACAGAATAGAATGTACTTTATTGATCCCTTGGGAAATTCAGCACCACAGATCGCTCACAATAGACAATGATAATAATAAATGATATACTATATTATATATATGATATATAATATATGAATAATATAAATATATTCTACATATATTCTACATCTAAGTGCAGTCAAGGAACATATGCATTATACAGTCTGATGGCTGTCGGTATGAAGGACCTCCTGTGTCGTTCCTTGTTACATTTTGGGAGTCTGAGCCTTCCACTGAACGTGCTCATTCTCTCTGCAAGGTCTGAGTGTAGTGGGTGGGAGGTGTTGTCCATAATGGCTAGGAGTTCTCCTCTCTGACACCACCGGTGTTTTACGGTAATGTTCTGTGTTGCCAATTTTCTACTTTAAAATCTAGTAATTTTTACAGTACATTATTATTATAAATGAAAAAACAGCTACTTTTATTTTTACAGCAAACTCAAACAACTAAGTTACCAGATTTTTCCTCTTTAAAATCTATAAACAGTAAGTTTACACTGGATTACTATAAATGAAAAAATGTTTACCTTTTTTACTGCAAAATTTTGGTGACCGAGTTACCAGTATTTTATAGAAAAATGTAGTTCTTAGAGTACATTACTGTTAAAGGAAAATTGGTACAAGTGTTAATTTTACGGTAAAATTCTAGTGATTAAGTTGCAAGATTTTTACCATTAAATCGTTGTTTTCACCTTGCATTAATGTAAATAGAATAATGGTACCGCTTTTTTTCCAAATGGCAATTTTTTTTAAACATACTGTATAATCTAGTTGATTTGACAGTGTATTACTGTACTGTATTAGTTTTTAAAGGGAAAACACAACCACTCTCATTTAACAATAATATTCTTGCGACTAAATTCCCAGTTTTTTAATTAATTAATCAAACTAAAAGCAAATCATTTTCATAAAATGTGTTCTGTTGTCATATGCACAGCAAACAAAGGCCTGTCACATTTTCTGGAAGACTGTGAGGGGCCAAGTTTGCAGTAGTGTATTTAAAAACTTTGTGATGATAAACTGTAGCATTATGTAGAACAGGGGTCACCAATGCGGTGCCCGCGGGCACCAGGTAGCCCGTAAGGACCAGATGAGTAGCTCGCTGGCCTGTTCTAAAAATAGCGTAAATCGCAGCACTTACCATTGAGCTGCCTCTATTTTTTAAATTGTATTTATTTACTAGCAAGCTGGTCTCACTTTGCTCAACATTTTTAATTCTAAGAGAGACAAAACTCAAATAAAATTTGAAAATCCAAGAAAATATTTTAAATACTTGGTCTTCACTTGTTTAAATAAATTCATAATTTTTTAAAATTTGCTTCTTAAAACTTTCAGAAAGACAATATTAGAAATAAAAATACAACCTTAAAAACGATTTTAGGATTTTTAAGCACATATACCTTTTTACCTTTTAAATTCCTTCCTCTTCTTTCCTGACAATTTAAATCAATGTTTAAGTTTTTTTTTTTGTTTTTTTTAATTGTAAAGAATAATAAATACATTTTAATTTAATTCTTCATTTTAGCTTCTTTTTTTTGGACGAAGAATATTTGTGAAATATTTCTTCAAACTTATTTTGATTAAAATTCAAAAGAAATATTCTGGCAAATCTAGAAAATCTTTAGAATCAAATTTAAATCTTGTTTCAAAGTCTTTTGAATTTATTTTAAAATGTTTGTTCTGGAAGATCTAGAAGAAATAATGATTTGTCTTTGTTAGAAATATAGCTTGGTCCAATTTGTTATATATTATAACAAAGTGCAGATTGGATATTAACCTATTTAAAACATGTCATCAAAATTCTAAAATTAATCTTAATCAGGAAAAATTACTAATGATGTTCCATTAATTATTTTTTTTATTTTTTCAAAAAGATTCGTATTAGCTAGTTTTTCTCTTCTTTTTTTCGGTTGAATTTTGAATTTTAAAGAGTCGAAATTGAAGATAAAATATGTTTCGAAATTTTATTTTCATTTTTTTCCTGTTTTGTACTCTTTTCAACTGTTCAATAAAGTGTTTTTTCCATCATTTATTCTCTACAAAAAAACCTTCCGTAAAAGGAAAAAAAATTTACGACGGAATGACGGACAGATATACCCATTTTTTTTTAACATATATAGATTTATTTATTAAAGGTAAATTGAGCAAATTTGCCATTTCTGGCAATTTATTTAAGTATGTATCAAACTGGTAGGCCTTTGCATTAATCATTACCGAAGAAGTAGCTCTTGGTTTCAAAACGGTTGGTGACCCCTGATGTAGAACAACGTAATGTCACACTGCAATCCTTACAAGCATTACATTGCTCACTTGATGAATCAAAACAATAAAAAGGAAACATTTTGCTGGAGGTGGATCTTTAAGATGTGGGATTTCATGGGGGAAATCATTTGTATGAGAGTAGAGTAGTACTTTTTAGTGAAGACATGTGATTTAGGCTGGAAAAAGAGGTCCTCATGACCTGGAAACACAACAGAGCGCTCCCAAAGAGGCGTTCGCCAGCCCAGTCCCAATGGACTTTTGGAATTGTTGTGATTCCTACAGCACTATTTACTCACGCATAATTGCATCAATGTGTACTCAGTTATATATTTTCTGGAACTCTTCACCTGAGCGCTGACAGTGCGTGCGCCAGTGTGGTACTTTCAGATAAAGTCTTTCTCTGCTGTCTGATCCCTGAGATGTGGCAGTCCCAGACAAGAGAGGCCCCCTAAAGGTGAAAGAGCCTCATGTCAGCAGTTCAGTCTTCAGGCTGTTTGTGGAGGGGGAGGACGACACCTGCACACTGGACCCTCTGCAGCTGCACAGCCTCTCCTCCTGTGGCTTCAACACCACTAATCCCCTCATCATCATCACTCACGGGTGGTCGGTAAGGTCACTTCACCAGCAGCTATAGGAAGCATGGGAGCAAAGAAGTTACTGTGGCTACACCTGCACTACTTAATGAGTTGTCAAATATTCTTCCAATGGTGTAGACGTGTGTTGCAGTGGTGTACAACTGGACTGCATCGTACTGAGCGCTACTTCTAAATACTGTCAAGGTGCAATGCAGTTCTACACCACTGCAAAGTACGACCACAGTGTGTTACTTATTAAAGGAGTACTACAATCAGGAATACATTGCATGAAGATTTAATGGTGACATACTGTTTGGAAGTGTGTGTGTGTATATATATATATATATATATATATATATATATATATATATATATATATATATATATATACATATATATCCATTCCATCCATTTTTTACCGCTTATTCCTTTTTGGGGGTGGCGGGGGGTGCTGTTGCCTATTTCAGCTACAATCGGGCAGAAGGCGGGGTACACCCTGGACAAGTCGCCACCTCATCGCAGGACCAACACAGATAGACAGACAACATATTATGTATATATATATATATATATATAATTAAATATATATATATATATATATATATATATATATATACATACAAACATACATACATATATTTATTTATATATATATATATATATATATATATATATATATATATATATATATATATATATATATATATATATATAAATATATGTAGGTGTGGGAAAAAATCACAAGACTACTTCATCTCTACAGATCTGTTTCATGAGGGGTTCCCTCATGATTCCCTAAATCTCCTGATGATTGAGGGAACCCCTCATGAAACAGATCTGTAGAGATGAAGTAGTCTTGTGATTTTTTCCCACACCTACATATTGCGCTCTACCACGGTATCGAGCACTATTCTCCGGATAATCCAATCAAGACATATATATAAATATATGTATGTATGTTTGTATGTATATATATATATATATACATACAAACATATATATATATATATATATATATATATATATATATATATATATATATATATATATAGCTGAGATAGGCGCCAGCGCCCCCCGTGACCCCAAAAGGGAATAAGCGGTAGAAAATGGATGGATATATATACATGTTTTTTTTCCATGTTAATCCCACGTTTCAGCGCAGTCGTTATAACTCAATTACCTCAATTATTATTTTTTTGATGTTTTTGTTTTATTTTTAAAATACTCTTTTTTTGTCACTGTAATGTGCTACTGTCAGCATGCTGTAAGCATGAATGCAATGTGGCTATATGTCATGTATTTGCTAATTACATGCCAAAAACTCAGTCCAGTAAATTTAGGCAATGAATCTTACAACAACTCACAATTCGACTGAGATACTCAGTGTGATGCTTGAATTAAGCATCGATTCTCATTTGAAACCAATTCTTGTAATACAAGATTTGGTATGAAAATTACAAAAAAACATTTTCAAAGATATTTCACAAGTTACAAAAGCTTGTCTTGTCTGCTGACTTTTGACATTCTCATGCAGCAATTAAGTGCAAAGATGGCCAAAAAATATGGGGACACTAGAAATTACAGCATTTAACATTATTTTTCCACAGTAAAATACTGTAATAAAAATGTACTGTAACATTTCAACAAATGACTGGGAAAATTACAAAATCCTTATATTTAACATCAATGAATTGGTATTTCACTAAAATTGGCCCTAGTGTGTGAATGTGAGTGTGAATGTTGTCTGTCTATTTGTGTAGGCCCTGCGATGAGGTGGCGACTTGTCCAGGGTGTAACCCGCCTTCCGCCCGATTGTAGCTGAGATAGGCGCCAGCGCCCCCCGCGACCCCGAAAGGGAATAAGCGGTAGAAAATGGATGGGATGGATGGGAATTGGTATTTCACAGTAAAATATTGTAATCATTGTCCTCTGCAGTATTACAACAAATTACTGTTAACTCAAACTAATTTGTTTTTTAAAGGGGAACTGCAATTTTGGGGGAAATTTGTAAAATCGGATAAATAACCATTCAAAAAGCGCCAACAATACTCAATTGATTGATTGATTGATTGATTGATTGATACTTTTATTAGTAGATTGCAGAGTTCAGTACATATTCCGTACAATTGACCACTAAATGGTAACACCCGAATAAGTATTTCAACTTGTTTAAGTTGGGGTCCACATTCATCAATTCATGGTAATTTACATTTCATGACTTGAATATTAACCAAGTATTAGTGATATTGTTATTATATCTGTAACACAGACAAACTATTCATAGTGACGCCGTGATCACCAGTTTGTGTCCCTATGTTTACATCAAGTGGTCTTCTGCTGTAAGTTTATTGTACAAACGTAGATCATACATCAAGCAGCATACCTGAAAAGTAGATGGCTGAGGATATAATTCGACACGTTGAGACACTATGACTTTGCACAGTAAGTGATGTTTTATTATGTTTGTTGGCTGTCACAAAGTTTACAATAAGCAGAAATCAGAGATGAAGAAAAACGAAACAAAACATGATATATTTTTTTTTAAATTAATGCTCCACGTATGCTTAAAATGATCAAAATACATAAATTGTTATAAACGTGCCTGTTACTACATTACATATATATTTACATAATGTATATGAAACCCTAATGGAGGTATTTGGATGTGTTTTTAGGGGCTCTATGGGCAGAATTGAATGGCTCCCATAGGCTCCATTGTAAACAGACTTGATCAAATGTATTTGATATTTAAAATGCTTTTTATTATGTCTTTCATAATGATTGTGAACGAAAGGCAAAATTGCAAAAAAAGTACAGTTCCCCTTTAAGGGGTTTGTATACTACATTCCACACTCTTGTACAGTAAGTGGTGATATGTTGTTAGAGTAATAAACTATTAAATTATAACTGTAAAGTTAAAGTTTATAGTTGTAATTTTATTGTAATTTGCTATCAAATTACAATTGTGATGTGACAGCATCTAGTTGTAATGTTTTTGTATTTAACTAATAAATTGCAATTGTGAAGTACAGCATTTTAGTTGTAACGTTATTGTAATTAACTGTAAAACCCCAGCTGTGCAGTAAGAGTAAATTGTGGCAAAGATATTTCACAGTAAATTACCTTATATGTACCTGTAAAAGTCATGCAATTATTAGCCAGTAATTTGCTGTGAACTTACAATAATAAGAACATTTAGATTGGGGGGAAAAAGGCAAAATTTGAAGTTTATTTTGAGAGAGATTGGGAAAAAAGGCAAAAATTGAAGTTTATTTTGAGAGTTAAAATTATCCAATGGCCCCGATTTGGTGGAGAGGCCCACATACCACACGTATTCTACATATGGGGCGGTTTAGCTCGGTTGGTAGAGCGGCCGTGCCAGCAACTCGAGGGTTGCAGGTTCGATTCCCGCTTCCGCCATCCTAGTCACTGCCGTTGTGTCCTTGGGCAAGACACTTTACCCACCTGCTCCCAGTGCCACCCACACTGGTTTGAATGTAACTTAGATATTGGGTTTCACTATGTAAAGCGCTTTGAGTCACTAGAGAAAAAGCGCTATATAAATATAATTCACTTCACTTCACATGTGTTACATGGTGGTAGTTAGACAGTATCATCCAGTACTTTTCTACAAACTACAACTACAATAATAAACGTATTGTTGAATGAATACCTTCAAAGCTGTGCATTATTACAACCTATGTTGAGGTAGAATTTCTGATTTAATTAGATTGTGCAATACCTTTTTTTGGCAGCACTTTGTTTTTTTGCACGTTTCTTCAGATGAATGGCATGATGGAAAGCTGGGTGCTCAAGTTATCCTCCATCCTGAAGACTCATCTTAAGGATGTCAACGTCGTGATCACTGACTGGCTGTCACTGGCTCATCAGAACTACCCTACTGCAGCACATAGCACACGTACTGTGGGGAAAGACATCGCTCATCTGCTGTCCTCACTCAAGGTACCAAACAAAATATACTAAAGTGGAACCTTGATTTACAAACTTAAATGGTTCTTGAACAAGTTTCGCAAACTGAGTTTGTACATTGAAGTAATTTCTCCAAAGGAAACAATGTAAACATGAATAATGGGTTCCAGACACGACAAAAGTCCACATTTGAGTAAAAGTTTGTGCACTTTGAACCCAATATACAAACCCTGTTCTCATATGAGTTGGGAAATTGTGTTAGATGTAAATATAAACGGAATACAATGATTTGCCAATCCTTTTCAACCCATATTCAGTTGAATGCACTACAAAGACAAGATATTTGATGTTCAAACTCATAAACTTTTTTTTTTTGTGCAAATAATAATTAAGTGGAGAGGAGCCAGATGAGGTGGTTCGGGCATCTGGCCAGGATACCCGAACGCCTCCCTAGGGAGGTGTTTAGGGCACGTCCAGCTGGTAGGAGGCCACGGGGAAGACCCAGGACACGTTGGGAAGACTATGTCTCCCGGCTGGCCTGGGAACGCCTCGGGATCCCCCGGGAAGAGCTAGACGAAGTGGCTGGAGATAGGGAAGTCTGGGCTTCCCTGCTTAGGCTGCTGCCCCCGCGACCCAACCTCGGATAAGCGGAAGATGATGGATGGATGGATGGATAATAATCAAGTTAGAATTTCATGGCTGCAACACGTGCCAAAGTAGTTGGGAAAGAGCATGTTCACCACTGTCTTACATCACCTTTTCTTTTAACAACACTCAAACGTTTGGGAACTGAGGAAACTAATTGTTGAAGCTTTGAAAGTGGAATTCTTTCCCATTCTTGTTTTATGTAGCGTTTCAGTTGTTAGACAGTCCGGGGTCTCCGCTGTCGTATTATACGCTTCATAATGCGCCACACATTTTCGATGGGAGACTGGTCTGGACTGCAGGCGGGCCAGGAAAGTACCCACACTCTTTTTTGCTTGGATGACAACATATATTGTTCCAAAACCTGTATGGACCTTTCAGCATTAATGGTGCCTTCACAGATGTGTAAGTTACCCATGCCTTGGGCACCAATACACCCCCATACCATCACAGATGCTGGCTTTTGAACTTTGCGCCTATAACAATCCAAATGGTTATTTTCCTCTTTGTTCTGGAGGAAACCACGTCCTCTGTTTCCAAATGTAATTTGAAATGTGGACTCGTCAGACCACAGAACACTTTTCCACTTTGCATCAGTCCATCTTAGGTGAGCTCGGGCCCAGCCAAGCCGGCGGCGTTTCAGGATATTGTTGATAAATGGGTTTGGCTTTGCATAGTAGAGTTTTAACTTGCACTTACAGATGTAGCGACCAACTGTAGTTACTGACAGTGATTTTATGAAGTGTTCCTGAGCCCATGTGGTGATATCCTTTACACACTGATGTCGGTTTTTGATGCAGTACCGCCTGAGGGATCAAAAGCCCGTAAAATCATCACTTACGTGCAGTGATTTCTATAGAATCTCTGAAATTTTTGAGGATTTTACAGACCGTAGATGGTAAAATCCCTAAATTTCTTGCAATAGCTCGTTGAGAAATGTTGTTCTAAAACTATTCGACAATTTGCTTACAAATTGGTGACCCTGGCCCCATCCTTGTTTGTGAATTACTTAGCATTTCATGGAAGCTCTTGTATACCCAATCATGGCACCCAACTGTTCCCAATTAGCCTGCACACCTGTGGGATGTTCCATATAAGTGTTTGATGAGCATTACTCAACTTTATCATTATTTATTGCCATCTTTCCCAACTTCTTTTTCATGTGTTGCTGGCATCAAATTCTAAAGGTAATGATTATTTGCACAAAAAAAACAAGTTTATCAGTTTGAACATCAAATATGTTGTCTTTGTAGCATAGTCAATTGAATATGGGTTGAAAAGGATTTGCAAATCATAGAATTTCAATTATTTTTACATCTAACACAATTTCCCAACTCATATGGAAACGGGGTTTGTAAATCTGTACACAGTATTGTATATAAAATTAACATAAAAAGAGGGGGATGGATTAACTTTCTGTTTAATAACAAAGTCAAAACAACAATTGTCCTAATTTGCAGCTGTCCTTCCTACATGCACACACACTGTCACTAGCCCTGTGGTGCACTCACAGTTTGAAATCAGAAAACGCTTAAATTCAACAGCCAGGTCGCTACAATAATTAGGAATAAACATGTTATCAATTTTTATCTTGAAATTAAACTTCTTGGCATGCAGCAGAAGGGGGGTGGAGGTGGCAGTGTCGACAACGCTGTGGACACTTCCTGAATGTGTCAAACCCCACACCGCTTGTCCATTGCTTTTTTTGATTTCATAATGAGTGAGCAAAATTCGCAAATTTTGTAAAAAGTCTAAAAAAACAAAAAACAAAAAAAAATGCACACAAAGTAACAATTAGCACAGTAGTGAATGACAGCAGCCCCACCAGTGATGTGTGGTGAACTAAACACCAGGTGAGGCATAGATACTTTGAGGGTTTTTTTTTTATTCTTTTTTTTTTTTACTTCAATTCATATGTGCAGCTCTAATCACTGTTGATTTAGGCTGCACATTAGAGAAACAGCAAAAAGAAAAGGGAGTTATTCGCTTTCATAAAAACGTTATCATGATAATATGATTGGATAAGTGGGTCCTAAAATTATTTGATAAAGTTGTTATTAAATACTTGTAGGTCTCATTTGCTTTTTAACAAAATAAATGTGTATTTTACCTTTCTGTAATTTGTATCTGAAGCAGCAATAGCTATCCTCCATGAAAACGTACTTTGTATGGTCACATTAATTTTGTCCTAAAGTTCAGTTTAGAGAGGTATTTAATCTTGGATACAGTACATAATCCTCCATATTGGCAGACACATTCATTTAATTCAATTTCATTCCAAGCAATAAAACAATATTTTTGCATCTGACAAAACCACCCACACACGCTGGCTTATTCTAATAAAAATGCTATGTTTGTTATAGTTTTTAAAAAAAAGATAAAAGAAAAGGCTGGCTTCCGTTGGACAGACATATGTCTGCTAGCACTTCTCCCAGTGTGGGAGTAGGAATACTGCAGAGGCATTGAACTGCAAGTTGACAATATATCGCCCCCTACCTTGAGGCAGAGGTATTTGCTGCCTCATGGCCTGCCTTCTCCCCGCGGCAACAATCCTGCGCCCCTCGCACGCACGCCCGCCCTCAATACACTTTGCGTGTAGTCGTGGAGGCACCACCTGTGTCTGCCTCACTTCTCGTCTTTTCTGGTATTTTGATCAGGAAACATGGATTTTCCGCAATTTTAAACCATGAAAATTATCAAAATATACAGGAACCACACCACAATCACAAAGAAAGCATGGACCAGAAGAGAAATATTCAAACTTATTTTAATTGATTATTTCCTTTGTGATGATCTCATGGTTAAGCCACCTGGTGGCAAGGTGAGGCACTGCCTCACTTGCCTCACTGAGTCCCACAATGGCTCTGCTGCAGGCACACAAAGAGTAAATGAACCATTTGTTTCAAGCATTTTTCTATCAAGTCTGAGGTTATAAATAAAAGTTTGTACAATCATGGGTTCATAAATTAAGATTCCACTGTATTTGTACAAAAGTCTTAGGACACACCTCCATCCGGTCAATAAATGTTAATCTGCACAGGGGTTAGTGCTTGTGCCTCACAATAAGAAGGTCCTGGGTTCGATCCCCGGGCTTGGGGTCTTTCTGTGTGGAGTTTGCATGTTCTCCTCGTGACTGTGTGGGTTCCCTCCAGGTACTCCAGCTTCCTCCCACCTCCAAAGACAGGCACCTGGGGATAGGTTGATTGGCAATACTAAATTGGCCCTAATGTGTATGTGTTGGCCCTGCGATGAGGTGGCTACTTGTCCAGGGTCTACCCTGCTTCCTGCCTGAATGCAGCTGGGATAGGCTCCAGCACCCCCAGCGACCCCAAAAAGGGAAATGGATGGATGGGTGGTGACCAGATCAGTGTTTCCGTTTAGTTTGGAACATGCTTTTTTTATGTTTTTTTATCCTGGTCTCTGTATGGGTTTGCACTTAAGTGCAATGACAATAAAGTCCATCCATGAAGGGCACCCCGCTTACATCTACAGTACATCTCCATCACACGTACAACAAACCACGCATTCTCATTTAAGCTATATAAATGTCAAACTCTCACAGGAGCACCATGGATATTCATTTGGCAAAGTCCATCTGATTGGTTATAGCCTTGGAGCTCACATATCTGGATTTGCCGGAAGCTATATTCACGGCCCGGAACAAATTGGAAGAATTACCGGTGAGTTATTACATGGTTAATAATTCCAAAGCACATCTTGACTGTAGCTCACCTTTATCCAGGTCTCGATCCTGCGGGGCCCTTGTTTGAAGGAATGTCGCCCACAGACAGACTGTCCCCTGATGACGCCCAGTTTGTAGATGCCATCCACACGTTCACGCATAAACGTTTGGGTCTGAGTGTGGGCATCAAGCAGGCTGTGGCACATTACGACTTTTATCCTAATGGAGGAGACTTCCAACCAGGATGTGACCTGCACAACATTTACGAGCACATTGCCGAGTACGGCCTTCTTGGTAAGAAACTACACTTTGGACGCAACAATGCCATTTACTGTACAATCACCGCAGACAACAGGAGGTACAGTACACCTGCACAATCTGTTGACATCCAATCTATGACAAATTCAGCCTTTTTAAAGACATGTAAGTCACAGGGGTAGTGTAGAATGCACCTTGTGGAGATGTTTGTAATATTTTGATTTCTGAAAGGGATAATATAACAGCGTGTTGCGTTAGTAAGTACAGTTCCACACCGCTGTATATATAATACTAAGTGGGGCCCTATCATTTCCACGTTAACAGATAGCGTACAGAATCACGGAGTTGGCCAATAAAGAGTTTGAAGCGATCAGCTCGGCTCAAAAAAACCCCAAAAAACGTAACTCATTTCACTTTCTTTTTTATCTAGATGTACGATGTAAACTTGCAGCATTTATTGGTACATTGTTATGTTAAAAAATGATTATGCTTTAAATTGAAATACTGTGCAAAATTCTATGATGATGTATTGTATCAATAAATGCAATGATTTTTTGCATTTACTGTAATTAACAGACATTCTATTCAGTGATAGAAAAAAGCTCTACGTTAGAAAAATAAGTGCAAATCAGGGTTGTCCAAAATGTGACCGGGGGCCATGCTAGGACCACGGCGATAGCTAAATGTTTTTGGGCTCTAGACATGTTCTAAAAATAAATGGAATTACAATAAAATAAATACATTTTTAAAAATAGCAACAAAATGTAAAAAGTAAAATAAAACACAATAAATTATTTTTAGATCTTACAGCTGCCTTTGACACAGTTGACCACACAATTCTTTTCTAGCGCCTGAGAGACTGCGTGGGCATTAGGGGGACTGCATTAGAGTGGTTCAGATCCTACCCGTCAGAAATGTCCTCCTCTGTCAGGCTGGGGGACCCCACCTCTTCTTCTGCTCCGCTTTACTGTGGTGTCCCCCAGGGATCTATTTTAGGCCCCATCCTCTTTGCTCTATATCTCCTCCCTCTTGGGGAGATTTTTAAGAAACGTGGAGTGTTTTATCACTTTTATGCAGATGACTGCCAAATTTATATGGAGATTTCAAAAGGTCACGGCCCCCTGACACACCTTCTCAACTGTCTATGCGATGTCAAGGCTTGGTTAGCAAATAATTTTTTGATAATGAATGAGGGAAAAACGGAAATTTAAATTTTTGACTAACTGACTTGGGACCATTGCAAAATTATGTGCGTCCCAAAGTCACCAGCCTTGGCGTCACTATAGACAGTGATTTTAAACTTGACAAACAAGTCAATGGCATTTTAAAATTGTGTTTTTATCACTTTTGTCTTTTAGTAAAGGTTAAACCGTTTTTATCTTTTAACCTTTTTGAACAAGTCGTGTATGCTTTTATTTCAAGTTTCCTGGACTACTGCAATGCACTTTATGCTGGCATTAGCCAAAAAGCTCTCTCCTGGTTGCAGTTAGTCCAGAACGCGGCAGCACGACTTTTAACAGGGGCCAGGAAACGCCAGCATATAACCCCAATTCTTCAGAGTTTGCACTGGCTCCCTGTTCATTTTAGAATTGATTTTAAAACATTGCTGTTTGTTTTTAAATCTTTACATGGACTGGCACCTCAGTATATCTCAGACCTCATCCAAATTTACACTCCTGCGCGCGCTCTGAGGTCCGAGAGCCAGTTCCAGCTCGTGGTGCCCAAGACCAGACTTAAGACCAGGGGAGACAGGGCCTTCTCTGTGGTCGGCCCTAAGCTCTGGAACACTCTGCCCCTCCATGTTCAAACTACTTCCACAGTGGAGTGTTTGAAGTCTCGTCTTAAGACCCACTTTTATTCTTTGGCTTTTAACACTACGTGAGTTGTGTGGTCCTCTGTCCTCTGTTGTCCTCTGTGTTTTTTATAAACCTTGATTTCTATCTTACTGTTTTAATTGATTTTACCCTTTAAAAAATGTTTTAATCATATTTATTTTTACATTGTTTTTATATTGGTTTTATCCATCCATCCATCCATTTTCTACCGCTTATTCCCTTTCGGGGTCGCGGGGGGCGCTGGCGCCTATCTCAGCTACAATCGGGCGGAAGGCAGGGTACACCCTGGACAAGTCGCCACTTCATTGCAGGGCCAACACAGATAGACAGACAACATTCACACTCACATTCACACACTAGGGCCAATTTAGTGTTGCCAATTAACCTATCCCCAGGTGCATGTCTTTGGAAGTGTGAGGAAGCCGGAGTACCCGGAGGGAACCCACGCATTCACGGGGAGAACATGCAAACTCCACACAGAAAGATCCCGAGC
Organism: Nerophis ophidion; assembly: GCF_033978795.1. Taxonomy (NCBI): domain Eukaryota; kingdom Metazoa; phylum Chordata; class Actinopteri; order Syngnathiformes; family Syngnathidae; genus Nerophis; species Nerophis ophidion. The sequence goes on from NC_084612.1 coordinate 32,932,741, forward strand.
CTGGATTTGAACCCAGGACTGCAGGAACTTCGTATTGTGAGGCAGACGCTGTAACCCCTCTGCCACCGTGAAGCCCATTGGTTTTATATTGATATATTTTTTGTTTTTATTCAGTCATTGGTGGAGCATAATATTGTTTTTTAATATTGTTTTTAACATGGCTGTGCAGCACTTTGGAAACATTCTTGTTGTTTAAATGTGCTATATAAATAAAGTGGATTGGATATTAAATTAGGTATATTAGATATGAAGTGAAGTGAATTATATTTATATAGCGCTTTTCACGAGTGACTCAAAGCGCTTTACATAGTGAAACCCGATATCTAAGTTACATTTAAACCAGTGTGGGTGGCACTGGGAGCAGGTGGGTAAAGTGTCTTGCCCAAGGACACAACGGCAGTGACTAGGATGGCGGAAGTGGGAATCGAACCTGCAACCCTCAAGTTGCTGGCACGGCCACTCTACCAACCGAGCTATACCGCCCCGTGTAACACTAACGACTATTGCTTTGTCACCTACAATACAAATGCGCTGATGTTTGGGTTTTTTTCAAAATAGTTTAGCATGAACTGGTACATTATATTAGTTTTAGCATTTTTATTGTAAAAAAAATTTATCAGATTGGCCATCTGCATTCTTTCACTTTTACCAGCCTTTGGAGGACCAAGTTTGGACACTGTACCACAATTAATGGTAAAAAAACTAACAAAACAAAAAACAGAATTCTGGGAAATTAAAACAGAATTTGAAAAAAAATAAAAAAGTATTTCATAGTGCCCTAAAAAAAGCTATCAGTTGTGAGTGTGCGGATGTACCTACAGTAATAGGGCGGTCAGTAGCTGTATATCCCCTGCATACATTTGACAACCAAATGTGTCAAAGATATTCTGATGGGAAGATAGTATTTTCAATTCTATACGTAAATAGAAGTTTAAATAAATAAGGTGAGCATAGTTTTTAGACGATGATAATGAAATATCGTCATGTTGGAGTCTGTGTCTAAAAACAAACATGTCACACGCAGAAGAACTGCTTTGTCGCATCCTCCTCTGCTGCTCTGTCATAACATTTTTTTTCTTAATTGGTGCCGCCACCTCAAAAACAACAGTCTGAGCGACCAGGATGTGCTGAGCCGGTTCATCTTTGCCGGTGTTGACAGTTTCTAGTTGTGTGCGTTCAAGCAGATGAATTTAATTCCCTCCAGCTGAGAGCAAGTGGCTCGCTGATTTGTGGTGTTTTGGTGCCCCTCAATGCAAAACGCATCCGCATGAAATGACAGCGAGCGCCACATTAAAGCATCTGTCAAACTAAGGAGTTAATTAGCAACATGTGCCTTTCTTACTTCCTCTCGCCTCTCCAGCCGTCTGAGGCAAAGCTGCCTCCGGGAGGCTAGGCTGTCTGAGAAATGAGGCCTTTAAAGAGGAAATATTGATGTCGTTAGGGGAGTGACAACATGAAAGGATGAGAGGTGTCATCCTTTGAAGATAATGGTGTCAATCTACACATTGACACCCTTTATGGCCAGCTGTGGTCACACTAAGAGTACTCAATCATGTACTTGTTTTTTTGCTCAAGTACACAAACCCCTGTTTGTGCAAAACATACACAACCAAATTTGTGGAGAATCCCCAAGAATACAAATGATGAATATATTTTCTCATTATGCGCTTTCACAATGCCAATGGAGTGCCGTCTGTCTAAATGTTGTACATCACAGGTGTCAAAATCAAGGCCCCGGGTGGCAGATCTGGCCCACCACATTCTATACAGCCAGCAAAAGCCTGAAAATATGCCTCAATAAGGCACATTGGGCCTGATCTACTAAAGCTTTGCGTGTATTAAAACACATGTAAACTTGATAGCGAACCCAAATCAGATCTTTTAAAATTGTGCGCAGTGGATTGCATTTCTTTAGTACGCAAAATAAGGAGCACAATCCATTTCGAGTTTCTGTTTGTATGAATATGCTGAAAAAATGCTAATCATCAGAACGCCCACAATACTGGCAGGAGAAAATTATCAAACGCAGTGTGATCTATCAAGACAAAAACTGTTTAGCGGCCACTATTTTACTTCTATGTTTAGCACGTCTACACAGGAATTGCAAACTGGCCGTTGTGCAGAAATGGCTGTGAAAAAGAGATTGCGCAGCAGCTCCATTCTATGTATGCTTGTCAACATATTTGGACTGTCAAAAACAAAAACATTAGACATATTGTCTATTCAGTAATATCCATCCATCCATTTTTTACCGCTTGTCCCTCTTAGGGTCGCTGGGGCCTATCTCAGCTGTACTCGGGCGGAAGGCGGCGTACACCCTGGACAAATCGTCACCTCATCACAGGGCCAACACAGATAGACAACATTCACACTTACATTCACACACTTGGGACAATTTAGAATTCACATGACCTACTCAGTGGCCTAGTGGTTAGAGTGTCCGCCCTGAGTTCAAACCCGGGCAGAGTCATACCAAAGACTATAAAAAAATGGGACCCATTGCCTCCCTGCTTGGCACTCAGCATCAAGGGTTGGAATTGGGGGTTAGATCACCATAAATGATTCCTGGGCGCGGCACCACTGCTGCCCACTGCTCCCGTCACTTCCCAGGGGGCGATCAAGGGAATGGGTCAAATGCAGAGGACAAATTTCAATAAGGGGTGTTTCGATCCGATATAAGCTGCAATAAAAGCAGCTTATAACCCGCAACCCTGGGGGGGCTGGGGGTTGCCCACATATGCAGTCCCCTCCAAGGTTTCTCAAATTCATTGTCATCGACGTCCCAATAGGGTGAGTTTTTCTTGCCCCTATGTGGGCTCTGTAATGCGGATGTCGTTGTGGCTTGTGCAGCTACACAATAGCTAAGCACCCATTAACACTTAAGCTACGCTTACGTACTTGTTCACAACCTTTTTTCAGTGATGTACCCCCTGTGAACATTTTTTTAATTCAAGTACTGTTGTGGTTTACTAAGTGGAGGTGACGGCAGACACCAGAGGGCGGTAACGTTCAAATATTATTATATATACTAACCATATATATATATAATAATCAAACAAATGAAAATAAACAATGGAAATGGAGTGTTGCAAAATCCAAGAGTGTGTATGGTGTATGACTGTGTAGCATGTAACCGAAGTGTGTGTTACCAAGTGTTGAACGAGAGAAGAGGAAGTCCAGGGGGCGGAAGCGTAGTCGAGAGGCAGGAGCGAGGCGTCGTTGTCCAGGGGCGAGTGAGGAGTCGAAATACCATGAAGCGCGAGGGAGGCAAGGAAGATCTGGGAGCACAAGAAGCACAGCTTGACTCAGGGATACACACAGGGAATTGGTACAAATGACTATACTCCGGCGCTCGCATGCAAAGCTGTGCCGGCTTATGAAGGCAGGTCCTTCATTACTGGCAGGTGTGGTGATTGTCGGGGAATGAAAACAGCTGGTGGCTGCTGCAGGGCGGAGACGCGCGCCCAGGGCGTGTCCCTGAGGTGCGCTCACTAAAGCACACAGACGGATGAGCGCCGTTGGCAAGGTTCCGAGCCGTAACAAGTACCCCCTAATCAGAGCAAAGCATTTTCGGTTGAAAAAAATAGATAATGAAGTAAAATACAGCACTATGTCATCAGTTTCTGATTCATTAAATTGTATAACAGTGCAAAATATTGCTCATTTGTAGTGGTCTTTCTTGATCTATTTAGAATAAAAGATACAAAAATAACTAAAAACTTGTTGAAAAATTAACAAGTGATTCAATTATAAATAAAGATTTCTACACATAGAAGTAATCATCAACTTAAAGTGATGATTAATGGTTGTTAGTGTTGGTTAGTGTTTTTCATGCCTCCCATTTGTTCTGAGTGATTTCACTTGATCAAATCTTTTCTAATATTCCACACTACAAAATAATGAAAGTATGTACAATGATTTGCGCTGACATCGTAAGATTAATACTCATCGCTCTAATATCTGTATCGCATTGGAAGTGAAAAAGTTGTATCAGTTCACCAATAATTTATGTATTTATCCCTGCATAACAAAATCAGGGCAGCACGGTGGAACAGGGGTTAGTGCATATGCATCACAATCCAAAGGTCCTGAGTAGTCCTGGGTTCAATCCCGGGCTCGGGATCTTTCTGTGTTGAGTTTGCATGTTCTCCCCATGACTGCGTGGGTTCCCTCCGGGTACTCCGGCTTCTTCCCACCTCCAAAGACATGCACCTGGGGATAGGTTGATTGGCAACACTAAATTGGCCCTAGTGTGTGAATGTGAGTGTGAATGTTGTCTGTCTATCTGTGTTGGCCCTGTGATGAGGTTGCGACTTGTTCAGGGTGTACCCCGCTTTACGCCCGATAGTAGCTGAGATAGGCTCCAGCGCCCCCCGTGACCCCGAAGGGAATAAGCGGTAGAGAATGGATGGATGGATAGATAACAAAATCATGTACGCAATATCTTGTTGCATAATAAGATGTTTATAAAGTTTAGAAGATATGCAATTACATGCAAATCTTTTTTTTTATGTCAAAATTTAAATAAAATTTAGCAATGATGATGAAGTACTTTATGAACGCACATATTTTGCCAAGCTTTTACAGGCCAGATAAAATGTTGTGGCAGGCCATATTAAGCCTCCGAGTCTTGAGTTTGACACCGATGCTATGCAGTGAGAATGTAACAGGGCAGAGTGCTAACCTCCGCTATCTAAAACATTTAAAAGATTGATTTCTGCCTTTGTGTTTAGTTAGCAGGCTACTTCTTGGTTAGCAGAAGTTGACAGGTGTTGTTACTATACAAACCCTATAACTAGTGAAGTCGGCACGTTGTGTAAATCGAAAATAAAAACAGAATACAATGATTTGCTAATCCTTTTTAAACTATATTCAATTGATAAGACTGCAAAGACAAGATACTTAAGTTTTTTGCAAATATTAGCTCATTTGGAATTTGATGCCTGCAACATGTTTCAAAAAAGCTGGCACAAATGGCAAAAAGACTGAGAAAGTTGAGGAATGCTCATCAAACACTCTTTTGGAACATCCCACAGGTGAACAGGCTAATTGGAAACAGGTGGGTGCCATAATTGGAGAAAATAAGCAGCTTCCATGAAATGCTAAGTCATTCACAAACAAGGATGGGTCGAGGGTCACCTCTTTGTGAACGAATGCGTGAGCAAATCGTCAAACAGTTTAAGAGCAACATTTTTAACAAGCTATTGTAAGGAATTTAGGGATTTCACCATCTATGGTCCGTAATATCATCAAAAGGCTCAGAGAATCTGGATAAATAGCTGCACGCAAACGATAATATTACGGACCTTCAATCTTTTTGGAAACATTTTTGTTGTTTAAATGTCTTCCATCTTCAACCGCTTATCTGGAATCGGGTCGCGGGGACAACAGCTCTAGCAGAGACCCCCAGACTTCCCTCTCCAGAGCAACATTAGCAACTTCCTTCTGGGGGATCCCGAAGCGTTCCCAGGCCAAAGAGGAGATGTAATCCCCCATCTGGTCCTGCCGCAGGGTCCCCTCCCAGTGGGACATGCAATCAGGACCCTAGGGAGACGCTCGTGAGGCATCCGCACGAGATGCCCAAACCACCTAAGTGTGCTCCTTTCAAAAGCGAAGCAGCAGCGGCTCTACTCGGAGTCTCTCTCGGGTGACTGAACTTCTCACCCTATCTCTAAGGGAGATGCCAGCCACCCTTCTGAGGAAACTCATTTCGGCTGCTTGTATCCGTGATCTCATTCTTTCAGTCATGACTGAAATAATATGATCGGTCATGACCATAGTTGAGAGTAGGAATGTAGATAGCTAGGTTGAACAAGAGCTTTGCCTTTTGACTCAGCTCTCGTTACGTCACAACAGTGCGGCAGAGAGACTGCAATACTGCCCCAGCTGCTCCGATTCTCCGACTGATTTCCTTCTCCATCTTTCCCTGACTCATGAACAAGACCCCGAGATACTTAAACTCCTCCACCTGGGACAGAGTCTCGTTCTCTACTTTTTTAAATATGCTATGCATATAAAGTGGATTGGATTGGGACTGCATCAATAAGTGACATCAGTGTGTAAAGGATATCACTACATGGGCTCAGGAACACTTCAGAAAACCACTATAAGTACCTACAGTTCGCCGCTACATCTGTAAATGCAAGTTGAAATACTATTATGCAAAGTCAAAGCCATTTATCAACAACACCCAGAAACGCTGCCGAGTTTGCTGGGCCTGAGCTCATCTAAGATGGACTGATGCAAAGTGGAAAATTGTTCTGTGGTCTGACGAGTCCACATTTCAAATTGTTTTTGGAAACTGAACGTGGTGTCCTCCGGACCAAAAAGGAAAAGTACCATCCGGATTGTTATAGGCGCAAAGTTCAAAAGCCAGCATCTGTGATGGCATGGGGGCGTATTGGTGCCCAAGGCATGGGTAACTTACACATCTGTGAAGGCATCATTAATGCTGAAGGGTACATATAGGTTTTGGGGCAACATATTTTGCCATCCAAGCAACATTATCATGGACGCCCCTGCTTATTTTGGCCAGACAATGCCAAGCCACGCGTTACAACAGCGTGGCTTCATTGTTAAAGAGTGTGGGTACTAGGCTGACCTGCCTGTAGTCCAGACCTGTCTCCCATTAAAAATATGTGGCGCAATATGAAACCTAAAATACCACAATAGAGACCCGGACTGTTGAACAACTTGAGCTGTACATCAAGCAAGAATGGGAAATAATTCCACCTGAAAAGCTTAAAAATGTGGTTGAATGGATGTCTTTGCAGTCTATTCAATTTAAAATAAGTTGCAAAGGATTTGTAAATTGTTGTATTCTGTTTTTATTCACAAATTACACAATGTGCCAACTTCACTGGTTTTGTAATTCTATTCTATGTTCCCCACCAAGATTTTATTTATAAAACCCCACTGCAAGTTTTGAGGGAATCAGTTTTGTAATGTTTGTATAATCTTTCAAACAGTCCTATTATTTACTACGTCAAAACAGGTTGTATAAAAAAAAAAAAGTCTGTAAAACAACAAAGCTTGTGGCCTTAATGATTGGGACGGTGTGGCGCAGTGGAAGAGTGGCCGTGCGCAACCCGAGGATCCCTGGTTCAATCCCCACCTAGTACCAACCTCGTCATGTCCGTTGTGTCCTGAGCAAGACACTTCACCCTTGCTCCTGATGGGTGCTGGTTAGCGCCTTGCATGGCAGCTCCCTCCATCAGTTTGGAATGTGTGCGTGTGAATGGGTAAATGTGGAAGTAGTGTCAAAGCGCTTTGAGTATGTATGTATGTATATATATGTATGTGTGTATATATATATATATATATATATATATATATATATATATATATATATATATATATATGTATGTACATACATACATACTTTGAGTACCTTGAAAGTAGAAAAGCGCTATACAAGTACAAGCCATTTATCATTTACAATGACAATGTCACTCTTCCATTCTGTCCATCAGGCTTTCAACAAACAGTGAAATGTGCCCACGAACGTTCCGTGCATCTGTTCATTGACTCACTTCTCAACAAGGACGAGCAGATCATGGCCTACGGGTGCAGGGACAACAGAGCCTTTCTCAAAGGCGTCTGTCTGGACTGCCGGAAGAAACGCTGCAACACGCTGGGCTACAATATCAAGACTGTTCATACTGGCAAAAGCAAGAGGCTCTACGTGAAAACACGCTCCAAGATGCCCTACAAGTGTATGTGCAGCTCACCACCATCTTTACACATCTCTTTAGTTGTCCCTTTTGAAAAAGATGAAGCAACTTTGTTAGATGAATGGGATTATGTACTCAGTAGTCACACCCACACACAACATTGGATGGATCTCCACAATCCAAAATGGTCAATACAACATAGCTGCATACAAGATATGCAGTTGTCCCTCAAATTTTTTTGGTTTTCCTAAACATATTTTTCATTATGTTTGCCCTAAAGTAAGCATTTCCACACATAGCAGGGGCAAAATGAACTAGAAAAATATCAATGCTACAGTAATATTAGCAAATCGGCCAGACAAACCCAATCACATCACGCTATTCAGTATAGTGGCCACTATTTGGCTCAGGCTGTCTAGAAAGCTCTCATGATGTTGAAGATTGATTTAGAAGGGAGTAAAATGGCTATTTGATTTATAATTCCTACTTTGAAGAAATTAATTCATCATGGTCATGCCTGGAACCAATTAACCGCAATACACTAGGGATTACTGTACTGTGTATTGATGTTTATTATTTTTGGCTGAAGTTTTTGCAGTGGTGTACAACTGCTACACATCATACGGGATTTAAGTTTTTCTAGTATTTTGCCCCTCTCACATAGCTAAATAAGGAAGCAGTATGAAGCATTGTACATTTAAGTGTTTAAAAAAATATAATATGGTTTAAAAATACCTTTTTAACTCTTTGGGTTTCACTGCTCGCAGGCAAAAGTTCCCGACCCTTGCATATAGAGTTATGTTTTTTTTTTAAATAACAAACTTTTAAAAAATATAGAGACACAAAAACAAACTATATAGGTGATGGTGAATGGAAAATATACAAGTATAACAAGTATTCTACCTTCTTCCCTGCTGTGTAGTTTATCACTACCAGTTCAGGATCCAGTTTGTCCAGTCCATGGAGAGCCCGAAGCCTTTGCTCAGCATCTCTCTCACTGGTACCAAAGAGGAGAGTGGAAAAGTTCCCGTCACCTTGTGAGTACCACACTCCATCGCATGCAATATGCAGCCCTGTTCACATCAAAGGGGAACATTTAACAATGAATAATTCAGTCATGTATGTGCATTATTCTTTTTCAAGCCTACTATCCTTCTTGTTCAGAGTATCAAATGGTTTCTCTCGCCCAGTACAGAGCATGTTTTCGGGAATAAGACCTATTCCTCGCTGATAACCTTGGACAGACATTTGGGGGCTCTAATGTTGCTCAAGTTCCAATGGCAAGGATCAGCTCTGTGGAAGCACATGTGGAATAGGGTGCAGACCATCATGCCTTGGAGTGGACACCAGATCCAACCTCTGCTGACTGTAGGCAAAATCAGCGTCAAAGATGGTGACACACAAAAGCGGTATGTTAAGATTACCAGTGTTACATTGCTTCTCACATAGTAGAGCTGGGGTGAAGGAGTGTCAAACTCATTTTCATTGCGGGCCACATCGCAGTTCAGAGAGCCATTGGTAACACTAAAGACATATATGACTACACAATTGCAGATGCATTTCATTGTGTTTTAAGTACGCTTGTAAAAATTCTGCAGATTTTACAGATAAAAAAACGGGCAGCTCAGTTGCCAGAATTTTAACAAAAAAATGACAATGGTTTTTTAACAGCATATTAAGTTGTGTTTACATTTTATTTCTGTATATAGAAAAAACAAAGTACCACTTTTTTATATATATATATATACACACGTATATATGTGTGTGTATATATATATATATATATATATATATATATATATGTGTATATATTTTATATATATATACATATATATATATATATACACACACATACATATACACACATGTACATACATCTATATATATATGTATATTTACCATACTTGGTCTGTCTGTCCGACATAAATACCACATTTTCTTTTCCTTGCAGTAAAATTATGGTGACTGGGCTACTATTTTCATTTTATAGTGAACAATTTGATAGATAACTTTAAAATTAATAGTCAAACATATTTAAGTAATTATTTTCATTTTAATAAATAAATGATAAATGGGTTGTACTTGTATAGCGCTTTTCTACCTTCAAGGTACTCAAAGCGCTTTGACAATACTTCCACATTTACCCATTCACACACACATTCACACACTGATGGAGGGAGCTGCCATGCAAGGCGCCAACCAGCACACATCAGGAGCGAGGGTGAAGTGTCTTGCTCAGGACACAACGGACGTGACGAGGTTGGTACTAGGTGGGAATTGAACCAGGGACGCTCGGGTTGCGCACGGCCACTCTCCCCACTGCGCCACGCCGTCCCAATAAATAATAATAATAAAACATGTTTGGAATGTATGGCCATAAAACATTTGTTGTATTATAGTATAATATTCAAGTTCAAAATACATGTAGTAGTAGCAGTAAAAGTATTGTTTTTTTGTTTGTGTCAAATGGAAAGAATAAATACATTAAGAAAATGTACATCAAGACATTATTTCCAGGCTTTCGCAGGCCATACAAAATAATGTGGCAGTCCAGATTTGGCCCCCAGGCCTCGAGTTTGACACCTGTGCACTCGAGTAAAGATATGGAGACACGACAGAAAGAAAAGTGAAGTAAATCACACCAAGTGAAAATATGTCAAGTAAATCACACCAAGTGAGAATATGCCATTTACTGAGTCTCTAGCCTGCATTGTCATTGTGGGACTTCAACACCACCTAGTGGTTCCATCCTGCCTCTATACAACTGGTCTTCAACATGTTTCCCTTGTGTGCATTTTTTTTTTACCACTTAGGACATCCTTTTGTCCCATGGAAATTGGTGCACAGCATGTGCAAATGTCACAAGAAACAGTGTTTGTGAGATGTCAACAGGACCCACCGAGGCACCACCACAAGGGGAATCACTTCAGAGACTCACCTGTTCATTCAAAACACTGATGTGCTCTTTGGGTTCCACCTCACATCCAAATGATGTGCAGTGCAACACCCGGAAAGGTCTGAGGATGTTCCTGCTCCTGATAAATAAGACAATGTGTCATTTAATGTTGAGTGTAGAAACATTTGTAGTGCATCCGAAAAGTATTCCTATAGGTTACAGCCTCAATACAAAAGTTCTTGTTTTTTCTTAATACTCTACAGACAATATCCCCTAACCACAATGTTTGCAGCACCTCTCGAGTCCCATCAGATTGGATAGGAATTGTTGCTTTTCCTCCATGATGTCTCTGTACATTCATCTTAGTTTTGTCAGGAAAGTGACTAAGAACCAGATGGTCACTGTCAGAACCACAGCATTCTTTGGAGAGAGGGGAACTTTCCAGTAGAACAAACTCTGCAGCAATCTACCAATCAGGACTGTATGGTATTGAGCAGACGAAAGTCATTTCCGTAAATACAACTGAGAAACAAAATTCTCTGGTCTGATGAGACAAATGATTGAACTCTTTGTGTGAATGTCAGGCATCATGTTTGAAGGAAACCATGAGGCAACACTCATCACCAAGCCAATATTGCCGCTACAATGAAGCATGGTGGTGGCAGCATCATGCTGTGGCGATCGTTTTCAGCGGCAGGATAGAGGGAAAGATGAATGCAGTAATATACATAGACATCCCCGAGGAAAACTAACACTTCCATCCACTTTTAATGGAGCTTGAGAGGAGCTACAAAGAATGGGCAACAAAGACATGCCCAATGATAGGTGTGCCAAGCTTGGTGCATTGTTTTCAAAAAGACTTGAGGCTCTAATTGCTGCCAAAGGTGCATCAACAAAGTATTGAGCAAAACCAAAGGTGCATCAACAAAGTATTGAGCAAAAGCTAGGAATACTTAAAAAAAAAAAAAAAAAAAAACACTTTTTACATTGTCATTGTGGGATATTGTGTCTTGATTTTTGAGGACAAAAATTAATTAATTCCATTTTGGAATGTAACAACAAAATTTTGGGAAAATGTTAAGTGCTGTGAATAATTTCCGGCTGCACTGTAATATTGGCAAGTTCAGGGAATCACAACACTTTACATCAGAATGTTTTGTAAAGTTGTCACAAATTACAGTAGTGAATCAAAATGAAAAACCTATGCAAAAAATAAATGTCATAATCTTTGTGGTCTCCAGTACATGCTGGACAAACCACTTAAGCAGTTTGTGCTGACTTCCAGGGTGACATCAGCGTGCGGTTGACCTCATTGTGTAGAAATGTCATACATTAAAGCTGTACGTGAAGATGATTTATTAATGCATTTCAAATAAAGCAAATACTTAGGTAAAAAGCAAAAACCATTGAAGTTACAGTAAAACATAAAATCAGCACTGCAGTATACGGACATAAGTCCTTTTAAACCCCAAATAAGTGTTGCATCAAACAGAAATTGAAAACCCCCACATTGTTACAACACATGAATGCAAAACAAATGCATGAATTTGGTGGAAAACATGAATGCGTCACTAACATCTCTAAGACATCATCAAACGCACCAACCATTAGCTGAGGTGTTACATGTAGACTGAATGGACTTGATATTCCAGAAGTGAATTTTATTCAGCAAGAGGCATTAAAAGACTAAAAACAAAGTTTTTGTCACATTTATAACATACTGTATTCACATACAAACCAAAAGTGAAGACAAAACCTAAGTTGTGGGGTCACTGACAATACGCCTCAGCTTAAGTTGGATCTGCTGTCAGTGGGCACATTAAGTACAAAAACAAAACAGAATTGTAAAGATTGGGTAAAAGTTTGCTTGCAATTCAGTCAAAGTTGTCTCAGTGACAAAAAAACAGCCAACTCCCTCACCCTTAACACAAAAATCACATAACAAATTTAGATAAATAGTCCATTCATCTATTTTCTACTGCTTGTTCTTCTCGGGATCACGGGGGTGCTGGAGCCTATCCCAGCTGCACTCAGGCTGAAATCGTTGTACACCCTGGATAAGTCACCACCTCATCGCAGGGCCAACACAGAAAGACAACATTCACACTCACGTTCACACATTAAATACCATTGAATATGCCCCACATAATGCACTTTTTTTTGCACATTCTAAACTTACTTATCCATAAAGCTTTCGGGAGGCACCATTTAGGAAATAACCTAACCATTCTTTTCTGTTTTATTAATCCTGAGAGAAACAATCACCATTGAGAGAACTGTACAAGCTGAAAGAATAAAGGCAATACATTAGAAAAAGTTTGTGTTTCTATGGCTTTTCATTTAGAACCTTGTAAAATAACATTGGCAGCACAAGTGTTTTGATTGGTGGTCAAATTTAAATGTACTGTAAGAATATTTCAAGAGATGGGCCTTAAGGTAAGCTGCCAGCTTCCCCTGGTATAAAACAAAAAACAGCCCAGTGAAAAAATGTTACGATCAAGACCGCATAACAGAGCTCAGTGAACTTCTCTTCTGGCTCTCAGGAGCACGAAGCGTGCTGTCCAGTGACGATTCAGTTGCAATGTGAGTTCCACCTCACACGTAGGCATAGAGTAGTCCGTTTGATAATAATAATGACGATGATAATACATCTTATGTATGGAGCCCTTTTCAAAAACTCAAGATGCTTTACAGGGTAAAACATGTAAGACAAGTGCGAAAACAGAAAAGCTTTTTAAAAATACATACAGAAAGCAAGATTAAAATGTTGTGATGTGATGTATTACCAAATTTGAAAGTTTCAAAAAGTTTTGCGTTAAAAGCAGTGTGGAATAGGTGTTTTTTTTAAGTTAGTATCAAAGGTAGTAGTGTCAGCAGTTGTCACGGATGTGTGGGGAAAGCAAGTTCAAGAGGAAGGGTGCGGCAACGGAGGGTTTTGCACCCCCCAGGTCCACTGCTTAGTGTCCTTGTAAGGAGGTAAGGAAGTTTCTTCACAGAAGGTGTAGGGTAGAGCAAGTCTTGACGTAAGAGGGGGCCTGGTTTACTGTAAAGGATGACTCCAAGGTTCCGGTGGTGGGGTGCGGGTGAAGGGTAGCATTATTTAAGGAGAATCAGAACTTTTGCTATAGAGGTGAGGGAATTTGGACCTATTATGAAGATGACAAATTTGGTACACTTAAGTTTAAGGAAATATGTTTGCATCAAGAAGCTGATTCAGAATGACAGTTTAAGAGGGTAGAATGAGTCTTAGGGTTGATGGATTTTGTGGATATGTTGAGTTGAATATCATCGGTATAACAGTGGAATTGGAGACCAACGCTATGAATAATCAGGGTGAGGCTGAGGAGGTGGAGGATGAAGAGGTGAGGACAAAGTGCCGAGCACAGCGGGACGCCTTGCGACAAAGGGGCCGTCGAGGAGGAGCAGTCATAAAAAGATGAACAGTTTCCTGTCTGTGAGATAAGCTGTCAGCAAGATGAGGGCTTCATTTGTAAATTGACTTTGGACACTATTCCTTTGCTTTTGGCAACTCCATTTCTTCCAGTGTAGGCGCTAGAAATTAGCAAGTGACGACTTGTCATATGCTCCCAGTCTCTCAATACCTAATTTCACCCATTTGATAGTTTTCCCTTTGGTGCCGAAAGTTCACCGGCATCCCTTGTGAGTCTCTCTGTTGGTGTCTTCTTCTCTTCAGGGTACCTACAAGGCAACAACAGATCAAAGCTTTGTTTTAGCAATAGTCAAATGCTAGCATAAAGTCATTTTGCGTGCTATACACTGAATATTGACTTTGAGTTCACTTTAACACTTCACTGCTCTTTGGGTACACATTTATCATTATTTTTTTCGTATTTTGCCAGTTTCAATTTCAAGTTCAGTCTTTAAGGCGTGGAGTATGGTCCTGTTTTGAAAGACCAGTGTACGCTAGGCTGGCTCACTCACGCTAAGGCATTGGGACCATAAAGGCTGCGAATTGTCGGCCTTTTTTAATGGATTTCTTGTAGACTCATTTGTGAACTGCTCCTCTGATTTCAGATCAACATTTGCAATATATCACAGTGATTACTTCCAGCTCCACGAGTTGAAGTTGCTCACTGAGTTGACTTCAGGTGGAGTACTTATAAAATGTGTTCATGCTTGGCAGGTCTTTAAGTTTGATTTATAAAAAGCTAAATAATGTTTTGGGGGATCTAAATGTGCCAGCAGGAGACCACTCGCTGCTGTTCTCAGAGCCCGAGATGGTTCATATGGTTCTTACATGTCAGCAATGTACTTTGGCATGATTTGGACACTAGTAGAGTGGTTTTAAAGTCGATTATCTGAGCGATAACATGTAATTCTAAGGTTCTGCTCAGCTGATTCCAATAGGTAGATATGCACTGTCTGTATTGTGTATACCTGGTAGTGGCCTTGGAGGAGGCAGTTTTGGGTTGCTGCTTGGAGTGTGCACACTGCAAACCTTGATGAAGCCAGCCATTACCAATATAAGCGCGATGCACATCAAAAGCACTGCCCACCAGTGATCCTTGACGAGAGATATAAAAATGATATACACTTACACACTCCAATCAAATATAGGATGTATCATTATCTGCAGTGAAGATCTGCATGAATGTGTCAATCTATTTTAGACACTCACCACTATCCACTCAGCAATTGTTTCATACAGTTCTAAATTGAATATGGCATTCTTAAGCCTCGCCAGAGGCCCATCAGCATCCACCAGGCGGCACCTCATGAACACATCACAGTAGCCCCTAAAGTTATCGCACGGTGAGCCGGGCTGCATATTTATGACCTTTTTGTTGAAAAACGGGGCCCATTTCTCTGAGCCCGAGCTGCTACAGGTGCTAGGGTTCACTGCCGACAGAAAGAGAAGTGAGTTCTTACAATGATGGGAGCCGGGCATTCTAAACTTTTAGCGACTTTTGCAGCTTGTCACCCACTTTTCTCCATGCAGCATACGTGACAGAGTTCAGCCGCCTCATTCTTGCTATTTTCACTGGCACAGGTGCAAACTTCAAGACCGTACTTCTCACAAATGGAACCACTGCAGACCTGCATCAAACAAAAGTAATATGCTTAATACAGTAGTATTAAGAATGAAACAAATTACAAGTCAAACTGAAGCTAACTTACTCCATTGAGACAGACTTGTGTTTCTTCATTGCAAGAGGTGAGGTTGTCCTTTGATTGAGAAGTAGGACACCCAGCAATCAAACCGTTGCACGTTCCGATGTTGGCACACTCAGACTCCTTTCTACAAATTTCTGTTGAGTCTTTAAAAGAGCACTCCTCCGTGCAGCATGGGCCTTGGCTTGGACTGCAGGAAATAAATCAAATATTATTCACATATTTCAGAAACATAGTGGGCATCACAGTGACTACACAACAGTAAATTGAAGAACTATTTTTGTTCTTGTTCCTGGCTTTTCCAAAAACTAATTTGTTTGAAAACATGTTTATATTTTGACCAATCCATGCATTGCAGTGCATTAAGCTTCACCTTTTGTGCTATATATATATATAATTAACTTTCTTGAATGCCTTTACAAATATGGAAATTACATTGAAATTAACAGCTAATTTGATGGCTTTAAAGGATTCTCTCTACCTTCTTATTGAATACACCTTCAGTGTCTATTATTGTTTTTACCTTCACATGTTTCAACTTGAAACAAGTCAAGGTAAACAAAGTTTACATCACTACACCTACACCTTGTCTAGATAGAATAAACACAAAGTATGGTCAATTGGATAACATAAGACAGGGATATAAGTATATACAATAAACAGAATACATCTAACCTGCAGTTCTTTCCAGGTTGGAGTTTGCACCTGGTGCCGTCCGGTTCGTTGGCATCATAGCAGCAGGGATCTTTGCATTGATCACTGTAGCCACAGTCACATTGTTCTCCCTCTTCCACAAGTCTATTGCCACAGATGGGTTGTCCAGATACTGTACATTTACATACATACACACAATTGAATCACAACTGGAATCCCAACCTTGCAAAACATAACTTACTAAAGCAGGACCAAAAAGGTAAAATGCAGAATTTACCAACAAAACAGATGTCCTTCTTCTTTACCAGAACCGCACTCATATTTCGGATGCTGCAGTCTGAAAACTTGTTATTGTTGGGCTTGTCTCCAGAAGTGGCGCTTGAATACATGATGTAATTGCCCGCTTCTTTATCTCTGGATACTCCAGGGGTGCACTCAGTCCCGGAGTCATGCTGTGAGTGCATACACATGTTTTGAAAAGTTAAATGTGAAAAGCAACGTTCAGAGGTGCATAATTTCCAGTGGTTAATGAGATAAAACTTACAGGAGAGCCAAAGTTGTGGCCAACCTCATGGGCGAAAGTGATGTGAGACACCTTTAAAGGGACGTGTGAGGCATAGTTCTTCACTGTGATAATACCAGTGTTCAGGGACCTCTTCCTTCCATCAGAGTAGACTCTACTCTTCTCACATATGCCTCCAGAGCTTGCTGTGGTCAGAGTGTATTATTGATTGACAAAGGCCATATGCTGCCATTGGCTGCTTAGGGGCCATAATGCTAGGTCACTACCTAACTAAAGTTTAAATAAAAAACAAAGTACAATTTGTTCTCGAATCCAAGTTAAAGCTTATAATTTTTAATTAACAAAATAAATAATATTTAGTCAAACATTTTGATAGAACTTTACAAACATCTTTAGCAAAAGGCAGCATGTGCATTTATGTTTTTCAGCAGGGGGCAGCATTGAGTGGCCAAAGTCGAATGAACACAAAGCAGGTTATCTTTCAACATACAGTAAGGGGTTCAGTGTTTAATAGTAAATGTCTTAAAAACAAAGCAACTCTCTCAGCCTGTTGTAATAAATAAGTTAACATGATGGGTACAATTTACAGCACTGCCGAAACTGTTATAGGGAGCAACATCAGAAATAGCATTCAGAACGAGACACTTCAGCGCTTAAAACATTAGCAATGTGTATTTCATCTCAGTGTAGTCCATTTATGTATACGATGTGGTTCTCAGGTCTGTAAATGTAAGGAAATCTCCCACCAGCATTGATTTTTTTAAGAAAGTAACAGTTTTGTATCAACTGAGCATTACTATATATTTTTTTCTATTATGGTCTGCTTTACTTTTTTTTAACCATGCAATAATGATTACACATTTTGGAGTTTCCCACCATGTGTTTTTTTTAGCTGAAACAATATTGTTAAACACAGAAATACTTGCATTAAGTTATCCTACATTCTTCTCCAATAGTTAAGCATTACTAAAAGTACATTATTACTTTTTACTAGATTGTGAAGATAATGAGTTACCCCTTCCCAGGGAGGAGTGTGGGCCGGACCCCGGGTCCTTCATTAAATTATTAAATTAAAAGTAAAAGCAAATAAGATGCTTTGTTCAAGGTGTGTGGTTACTTCCCGTTCTAAGTATGACACAGAAAGTTACTGATACAGGGCTTTGTGTGACCAACCTGCAGGAGAGGCGACCCAGGCCAAACCAAGGACGCCTTCGTCAAAGTCCCTGTCAGTGAATACGTAGGCAAGGCAATAGTCATCGTGATTCTGTTCAGAGTTCAGCTCTAAAAACTTTTCCACTCCGATGTTGGCAAAACGAAAAGGATTGGTAATGTCTTTCACGTTTGCTGTGGTGTTTATCTAAGGGGTAGCAGATCAATCAGAAAGGAAGGTGAAGGTTCTCACACAAAGATAACCTGCCATTGGCTAAAATATCAATATATTGTTTTATAAACGTCTTGCATACGAAGACTCAGAATAGATTTGAAAACATCAAACTCACCCTGACTCTTTTCACCATGAAACCTATGTCTCGAATGCCCAAGAAGTTTGTGGCTTTGTAAATGGAGTCAGCAGCCTTAACATGGCTGGAGATCTGTGGCCAAAGTTAAAGTATGGATTATTGCTCATTCATGTATAGGGCATCAAGAGGCAATGTTGTACACTAGTATATATTGTATACCCTTAATTCCTCCAAAGAATAGTGAGCGAGTGATTAAAAGTGTGTTCACACAATGCCAGATTAGATGGCGGTTTGAGAACCGTTTTCCACTGATGACAGAAAGCCTTTCTGAACACAGCACCAACGTGGATTGGCACGGTAGGACCACGGATCTTCCTGAAAGTGGCGGAATCCTGCACTCTTTACTCCGCATAAACTGCAGTCCTAGGGTGTGAGACCGTGATGATTCTGTGTTTATCTCCACCCTCTCCGTATTCACAAGTGAAGATTTAGGAGCAAAAAGTGACTGACGACATAATGGCGGTATTAACAGTTTTATCATGGATCTAGTGTTGCAAACACAGAGGCTGCTGTTCTTTACACGGTGAAAGGTGTTTTAAACAAGATCCATTTCAAATGGTGTCTCCTTATGACGGATGAGTGACAACCAAGCAAAATTTGTGTACGGAGATCACATTCTTTGACGGAACATGGCGAATTGGCATGAACGGCCATCTAAACCAGCAATGTGTGAACGCCCCTTTTAGAACATTAATTATTTTTGTGTATGTGTGATGGTACCTGTGCCAGGACAGCCTCTCGACTGCCGTAGTACTCGTGGAACAAGTGATCGGTCTGAATAAATAATAGGCAAATATTTTTGTCTTTTCCTGTTGCCCTCTTCTTCCTTAAAATCACAGGACCATTGGTGGGCTCCTCTTTTAATGTGCTCACTGCCCTCTGCATAAATAAACAGCATCAGTTGAACATAAAAATAAGCATAATGATAAAATCATCTTAAAGATAATTGAAAAAAGGAAAATTATGTTTTGCATACACAAATAATCAACACACAGGACAAACACAGTATAGGGTACACGAGTGAGACAGTTTGTCGACAAATAAGGATTTATTTCATCAGGTGAAGGGCTTTGCAGTGATGTTGGCACTTACTTTGGCAGGCTCATCTACTGCAGTTGTCTGATACTTCTTCATTCTCTCAAACACGGAGTGGTCAGCGCAGCCTCCACCAGAGCCATATTTATGAGGATAAGCTGATAGAAAAAAAGTACTTATCAAATACTGCACTATCAGTTTCTATGGAAGAGGAAGCAGTGATCTGGGAGAAGTCACACAAGGGAAAGTCTTCAATCAAAAGCATATTCACCAAGGGCTTGTCTCACCACAAACCAACAAATCTATTTCTCAAAACTTCACAAAGCAGAAAAAGATACACCTTTACCACTACAGTACTTAATGACAAACTTGTCTTCAGGCTAGCACAAACTGCATTAATCCTGCTTGTGTGCCGAATGGAACAGTGAAGCGCCACTGTGCCAGCATGAGGAGCTCCACAGCAAAAGAAAAGCCAGAATGACAAAGAAAATAGATCTGAGCGTATGTGCAAGGCTTAATTTGCAAACACAATCTGTGCGTATTAGCAGTGACATGAGCAGTTACAATTAAAAACACATTGAAAATATGGTTCTGAACTAGCGGTGCAACAATTCGCCATTTAATGTTCCTGGCACTGACCAAACAACAAAGATTCTTTGTTTTTATCAGCTATTTGCTTGCTTTGAAATAGACATATCTTCAAAACAGTTATAATTTTTCTAACAGCCCAATGAGCAACACAGTTATAGTATAAATAAATATCTATGAAAAAGTATTGTAGTTTTAGATTTACTGTTAGTACTTGCCTTAAAATATCTTAAGCTGTATTTAGAAAACCAATGACTAGAGCCGCTGAATACATGTATGTTTCATAATCCTATTTGTTGACTAATCGCTAAGATAGTTGATGACGAGTCATCTATCAAAATAATGCGAGTTGAAACCCTAGCCTCAAGGCTACTTACCTACACCTGGAGTGCACATGGTGCTTAATAATGTGTGAATGTACACTTTAGCAGTATAATTTCTGGTAAATAATTTTAATGGACTGGACCTGGATTTTCCTTGCTATCACACTAATGAATTTATATTCATGGCGATATGAATATAAAAATAAACAACTCGTTATCGGTAATTTTATATCCAAATAAAGATATCACTATATAGTATTTTTTCTAAAAATTCTAAATATATTACACACATGAAATGAATGCCAATGTTGCTTATATTTTATATATAACAACTAGACAAAAAATTTAAAAAATATATTTTTAATATCGGCACTTATTTCAACATTGTTTACTAGGCCACATGAATCTAGATATTGAATCTGTCATTTCTATCGGCACTTATTTCGACATTGTTTACTAGGCCACATGAATTTAGAGATTGAATCTGTAATTTCTGTGTCTGCAGGACTGCTTGTCATTCAAGCTGAATTTGGACGACTACATCAAAATCTTTGGTGTTTTTCTTTTTATCACATCGTGATTTTGAGGTAATGTTAGTACTTTGTCGCATTTTAACAATGTCTTTGCACTTAATGTAGTGTCTTCAAGTGATAGAAAAGAACATGTGTTCAAGTAGCTAACAACAGCTCAGTGGAGGCACGTTTTACGGATTGGCCTGCCAATTTTTTTGGTTTGATGTCTTGACTTTCTTAATTAAAATTAAATAGGGACCATTTCCTCTTCAGGTCTTGTTGATTTAACCACCGTGGTGTTTTGCATCCTTGCGACATTGTTGACATCCATGCTCCCGCCGGCTCTCACCATAAAGTTTTTCAAGTGACATATAAATATTGCCCCAAAGTAGCAGCATTATATTAGCCACAGTGAAGATGTTGAAATAACTATACAAACAATAGTTATATCATACAATAACATTTTTATGTCATACTACAATACATATTGTAATATGGAACAGAATTATTTTAGAATTATTGTAATTATTACAATGGGAAACATTGAAATAAACAGTTAAGTTAGTTGGCAACATAACTCAAAATATTATGGGTTGATTTTCATGACAACTTTAGAAAATGTCTGAAATAGGATAAGAAACACAACCTGTTTGGATTTTGGGCCTCATCCGGCTTATTTCTATTATGTTACCTTGCGAGTGTTCACTAAATTTCTTCCATTCCACTATAGATGGCTTAAAAATGTATTGGTTTTCATATAACTGTGGGGAAATGTCTGAAAATGGGATAAGGAGCAATTCATTACATTTTAGGGCTGATCCAAATCACTTCCACAACATTATTTAATATTTACATTACAAGCTACTACTGTGTAGCGTTCCTTCCTCCACCCACAGAGACAAAGACATTGGATGTCTGACAGGAGGTTTCACTACGATTCTGTCTTCCGCTATAGATTGGCTCAAAAAGTCATGGTCATATTTTGATTCATCTTTTAAAAAATGTCAGAAATGGGATACAAAAAAAGTGATTACTTTTTGGGAGAGATATGGATTACCATCTGGATTTACGCATATCGGGATGTCAGCACTCACCAAATACTTTTCCTGGTTGCATTGCCATTGTCATAAAAGGAATTGAAAAACTATGAGGCTGCAGAGTACATGGCTGAAGACAAGATGCATTAATCCCAAATCTATCGTTGAATACACCTCATAAAGATCAATTGGCAAACTACAATACAGTATAAGGATGGGGAAATGGAGCTTCTGTTAGCATAGAGACAGACAGTTCAAGACATGAGTGGATAGCGTTGTCATGAATAGCGTTATCAGGTCACAATAACATTTCCCAGAATACCAAAATAGTTGATTGGCTTTAATGTAATTTGCAAAATATATTGACAGTCTCCCTATAATCCTATTATTAAACCAACATGGATCAGGTTATTCACCTTTGAAATAACAGTCAGCTGAGGCAGGGTGGGGCTGTGTGTTCACTGCTATTTGCGATTTTCTTATTTTAATGTTTATCATGTTTACCCACTTATATTCTACTTGACTTCTACCTACTTATTTGTGGTTTTAACATTACATGGCTGTTAGAGAAGATAATGTAGCTCTTTATATAGCTCTATATATGCATTTCAAGCCATTTCTATAAAAATGCCCCACTAAACTCTTGTATATCATACCGTCAGGAAAACCGGAATCATATACTTACTGATATCATCCTCATGATAGATAATGGAGTGGAAGGGCACATTGTTCTCCTTAAGGTACCTTTCGGAGGGTTCAACAAAATATGTCCCTTGGTTGGTTTTAATGAAGCCTTCAAAGCGCCCTTCAATCACAGAACCATGGGTCAGCGTGTCCTTTTCCCCTTAAAAACATAATACACTAAATGATCCAGAGTGAAGATAACATTCTAGTCATCGTAATGACTATTTTCACAACAAATATACTGTTCTTGGCTGAACATAAAATCATTGCTAAAAAGCAATGTTTTATATCATCCTGCACTACAGCAAAGATAACCTGATGATAAATGTGGTAATATAACACCAAAAAAAATCATTTTCTTATGTGTGATTGGCACGCACGCAAGTACACAAGACAAAGAGGTGGTCTGAGTCATATTAACTCTGCAAGAGACAAGACAGCAGGAGGTCATTCTGAAGTGAAGTCGATCAAAGTTGTAAGAAGTTGCTCAAAGTGCTGTGATAGAATGTAATACTGTATGACAAAGGAAACGTACCCAAGAGCTCGCCACTGTAGATATGTGACGTATCAATGGGTGCTTCCTCTCCTGACACCTCAATTTCGAGATCTGGAGAAAATACCGAAGTGTCTCTCCTCATCCGCAGGTTGAAATGCCTGAATGTAGAATATAAGTTAAATATGCTAACAAATTTAAAAAAATCTAAATACAAAGCAGCACACAATATGGCTTATTCATTTTAATTCAGTGTACAATTTGGTCTAAAACCAGTCAAAATGTTCCTAAGGTCAAGGCACCTTAAAAAATATCCACACAAAATGTCCAAGGTTTTGAGATATTTAAAATGTGCCAGGAAAATATTCCCATCTGATAAAGGGTAAGGAGAACTTTTGATAATAAATGCATACCGAATATTGTACATATCACATATCGAGAGGGTAATCTTTTATATGATTAGCGAATGGTCGAATGCAGGTCACAAAATTAGGCGTCGGGAGACGTTTAGACGATTTATTTTCCCAAAATATTTTTAGGGACATAGAATTGCAATTGATTACCTAGGCGTCGGGAGACGTTTAGACGATTTATTTTCCCAAAATATTTTTAGGGACATAGAATTGCAATTGATTACCTATTGGGGAATATCCCTTCATAGCAAACGGCCATAGATGCAAAGTTTCAACGGCCATAGATGCAAAGTTTCCGCCCGCTCTTAGTGTCCGGATGCAAACATCCCCTGCAACGTATGATTATTTCCTTGCCATCTTTGATGGGGGCAATTCATCAAAACATTTTCCTAAAAAAATACAGTGAATATAGAGATCAGGTGTCGGCAACCTTTACCACTCAAAGAGACATTTTGACCCGTTTCACATAATAAAGAAGACAATGGGAGCCGCAACCATTCTCGCGAATATCTGCTGGTGGTCATCCAGACAACAATAATAAGGGCGTGCTATAAAGCCATTGTCCTTGACGCCTTCTACAACATGTACAAACTGCTTGCCAGTCCAGCAAAATGTTGTATGTGGCTTCCGCAGATACACGTATACGACTGCAAGGCATACTGGGTGATACATTTTACACTGACGGTTGAGATACAAACAACTTTAACACTCTTACTAATATGCACCACACTGTGAACCCACACCAAACAAGAATGACAAACACATTTCGGGAGAACATCCTCACAGTAACACAACATAAACGCAACACAACAAACACTCAGAATCCTTTGCATCCATGACTCTTCCTGACTATTTTTTACACCCCCGCACCCCCAACCCTGCCCACCTCAAACGGCGCACGGGGGGGCTGGGTTTTGTGCTAGCGGGGTGTATAATATAGTCAGGAAGAGTCATGGATGCAAAGGATTCCGGGTATTTGTTGTGTTGCATTTATGTTGTGTTACTGTGAGGATGTTTTCCCGAAATGTGTTTGTCATTCTGGTTTGGTGTGGGTTCACAATGTGGTGCATATTAGTAAGAGTGTTAAAGTTGTTTATATCACAACCGTCAGTGTAAACTGTATCACCCGGTATGCCTTGCAGTCGTGTACGTGTATCTGCAGAAGCCACATACAACATGTTGCTGGACTGGCAAGCATGCGTCCGGTCGGCACGCAGGTAGCATTGCGTGAAAGGCAGGCGCAATGACATGTTGTAGAGGACGTTAATAGTAAAACGATCACGGCATGCCCTCAATGTGGTAGTCCGAGAGAAAAAAGGAAAACGTTGACCCCAGATGATGTCCGGGAGAGGCACCAAAATCCAGAATCCCCCCGTAACAGTCTGGGGTGTCGGCGATTATGCAGTTGAGCTGCATTAGAGATGCAAAGGAGCCGCATGCGTCTCCGGAGCCGCGGGTTGCCGACCCCTGATATAAATCTATGACAAAAATGACTAATACATCATATACACAAGTACAAACATTTCAAACCAGCTGTCTGCAACAATATTCTGTAACTGATCAATATGCTATTTAAAGGGTGAAAAGTACATTTGGAGGAAATGTTATCTTTCTTTTAAAGGAATTGTGTTAGCTTTTGCCCAAAATGTAATGACATTTGCAAACGGTTTTGGACTTTACGCATTTAAACTACATCTTCAAAAGAACACCAAAGAAATTACAAAAAATGTACTGTTTATGAACGGGGGTTGCCACTGCAAATGTAAGGACTCGACTCATGACAACTTTATCATCAAAATGTTAATGTATGGTATATAGCTGTTCAGTATTGTAGTGTTCAATACAAATATGTCACGAGGATAACCACAAGACCATTTCGGCATAGTCAGTGTTCAGTTTTCATAATCCTCCCTGTAAATCACAAGAAAGCATGCATCACATGAGGTGCACATGAGTCCCCAGCTTACCCAAACTCCGGCAATGCAGTGACTACTCAACCAGGCATCATTACCCAGATTGTAGCAGACAACCAGCTGGAAAAATACTCATCTGATCAACATCCCATTTGTGCAATGAAATGTCTCAATCAGTATTTTGAAACTGTGTAAAGAAAATCCTGTCAGGATTTCCACAAACCTAAAGCTGCTGTGTGCACTGCACTTCTTTTGGGGTTTGTATCCTAAGTGAAAAATGGCACATTGATCTTCGATGTTATACAAGCTTCTACAAAGAGAAGCGAAAATATTAAACATGAAAAAAAAGAATGAGTAATGCAAACCAATGCATTTGCAATATATTTATTTTACAACTTCTGACTGATGAATTATTCAGACAAAAGACAATTGCTGAAACCACAAACATTTGACATTCAGACTGCTATGAATAAAATAACTACATCCAGTCAGGAGGCTAAGACTCAGTGATTACATTAAACTCTACAGTAAAGGTGGCTGTGAACTACTGCACCACCAATGTTTATAGACACTACCACACCATAAAAAATTATAAAAGTAAAATAATTTAATATGGCCAATCAACAGTTTAATTTACATAGTGCTGCACAGTACATACGGTCTTTGCCCCAAACTACAGATTCTTACATTTACAATCCCCGTTTCTATTTGAGTTGAGAAATTGTGTTGGATGTAAATATAAACAGAATACAATGATTTGCAAATCCTTTTCCATCCATATTCAATTGAATGCACTACAAAGACAAGATATTTGATGTACAAACTCAAACATTTTTTTTTTTTTTGCAAATAATAATTAACTTAGAATTTTATGGCTGCAACACGTGCCAAAGTAGTTGGGAAAGAGCATGTTCACCACTGTGTTACATCACTTTTTCTTTTAACAACACTTAATAAATGTTTGGGAACTGAGGAAACTAATTGTTGAAGCTTTGAAAGTGGAAATCTTTCCCATTCTCCTTTTATGTAGAGCTTCAGTCGTTCAACAGTCAAGGGTCTCCGCTGTAGTATTTCACGCTTCATAATGCGCCACACATTTCCGATGAGAGACAGGTCTGGACTGCAGGCGGGCCAGGAAAGTACCCACTCATTTTTTACAAAGCCACACTGTTGTAACACATGCTGAATGTGGCTTGGCATTGTCTTGCTGAAATAAGCAGGGGCGTCCATGAAAAAGACGGCGCTTAGATGACAACATATGTTGTTCCAAAACCTGTATGTACCTTTCAGCATCAATGGTGCCTTCACAGATGTGTAAGTTACCCGTGCCTTGGGCACTAATGCACCCCCCCATACCATCACAGATGCTAGCTTTTGAACTTTGCGTTGATAACAGTCTGGATGGTTCGCTTCCCCTTTGGTCTGGATAACAATGTCGAATATTTCCAAAAACAATTTGAAATGTGGACTCATCAGACCACAGAACAGTTTTCCACTTTGCATCAGTCCATCCTAGATGATTTCGGGCCCAGAGAAGCCGGCAGCGTTTCTGGATGTTGTTGATAAATGGATTTCGCTTTGCATAGTAGAGCTTTAACTTGCACTTACAGATGTAGCAATGAGCTGTTTAGTGACAGTGGTTTTCTGAAGTGTTCCTGAGCCCATGTGGTGATATCATTTAGAGATTGATGTCGGTTTTTTATACAATGCCGTCTGAGGGAAGGTCACGGTCATTCAATGTTGGTTTCCAGCCATGCCGCTTACGTGGAGTGATTTTTCCAGATTCTCTGAACCTTTTGATGATATTATGGACCGTAAATGTTGAAATCCCAAAATGTCTTACAATTGCACTTTGAGAAACGTTGTTCCTAAACTGTTTGACCATTTGCTCACGCAGTTGTGGACAAAGGGGTGTACCTTGCCCCATCCTTTCTTGTGAAAGACTGAGCATTTTTTGGGAAGCTGTTTTTATACCCAATCATGGCACCCACCTGTTCCCAATTAGCCTGCACACTTGTGGGATGTTCCAAATAAGTGTTTGATGAGCATTCCTCAACTTTATCAGTATTTATTGCCACCTTTCCCAACTTCTTTGTCACGTGTTGCTGGCATCAAATTCTAAAGTTAATGATTATTTGCAAAACAATTTTTTTTATCAGTTTGAACAACAAATATGTGGTCTTTGTAGCATATTAAACTGAATATGGGTTGAATATGATTCGCAAATCATTGTATTCCGTTTATACTTACATCTAACACAATTTCCCAACTCACTTGGAAACAGGGTTTGTAGGTACACCTCCACACTCGCCAATTGATTCAGAGTACATGAAAAAAGCTGTTTTAGCATGTCACTGCATTTTTTGTGTACATCCCATGATTAAATGAAAATAATACTTTATCCTACCTTTTTAGTGTTTTCTCATGGCTTGAAGCAGAGACTGAGAGCTGGACTCAATGTCTAAATAAGTACATCCACCTTGTAGTGCCATCATGACGTAGCCAGAATGCAAAACTGACTAGAAGTGTCCAAAACTGTCTACATGCTCATACCAAAATGCATGAACTATGATTTGATATTGTTTAACACAAATAAACAATATTGTAACAATATTTATAAGTCAGAACAGACAACATTCATCATAGTGCCCCTTTAACAAGTTTGGTAAATACTCTTGAGAAAACTTTTTTTTTTTTTTTTTTTTCTGAGAAAACACTCCTATTCATGTCATTATCTGATTCCACCACTAAAATGCTGTTGAGCACACATAGACAAGAACGCTTTTTAGGCTTAGAAGAAAAGTCAGAGCAAGACTAATAGACAGAAAACTTGTGCTACAAGGGAGTCCAGGCTTCAATCAAATATAAAAGTTTTTGTCTTACTATGTTGGCTCTGTGATGAGGTAACGACTTGTCCAGGGTGTACCCCAACTTCTGCGCCCAGGTGCAGCTGGGATGGGCTCCAGCACCCCCCGCGACCCCGAGAGGGACAAGCGATAGAAAATGGATGGATGTTTCTTTTAGACCTCAAACAACATATTTTCAAGGGGTGGCGGTAATAAAATTGTGAAGGCGGTCCGCCACATTCAAGTACATTAAGGGGAAACTTGACATACATATACAGTATATACATATATGTAGGTATATATACATGCATATACAGTCGTGGTCAAAAGTGTACATATACCTGTAAAGAACATAATGACGAGGTTGTCTTAAGTTTACAATAATTTCTATAACTATTATTTTTTTGTGAGAGTGATTGGAGCACATGTTTGTCACAAAAAAACATTCATGAAATGTTGTTCTTTTTTGAATTTATTATGGGTCTACTGAAAATGTGACCAAATCTCCTGGGTCAAAAGTATACATACAGCAATGTTAAAGGCCTACTGAAATGAGATTTTCTTATTTAAACGGGGATAGCAGGTCTATTCTATGTGTCATACTTGATCATTTTCCGATATTGCCATATTTTTGCTGAAAGGATTTAGTAGAGAACATCGACGATAAAGTTCGCAACTTTTGGTCGCTAACAAAAAAGCCTTGCTTGTACCGGAAGTAGCAGACAATGTGCGCGTGACGTCACCGGTGTGATGGCTCCTCACATCTTCACATTTATAATGTGAGCCACCAGCAGTAGGAGCAATTCGGACCGAGAAAGCTACGATTTCCCCATTAATTTGAGCGAGGATGAAAGATTCGTGGATGAGGAAAGTTAGTGAAGCACTAATAAAAAAAAGAATAAAATAATAAATAAAAAAAAGAAAAGGTGACGGCTCTTAGCGGCGGCAGTGGGAGAGTTTCAGATGTAATTAGACACATTTACTAGGATAATTCTGGAAAATCCCTTTATTGCTTATTGTGTTAATAGTATTTTAGTGTCATACCTCAAAGTCAGATGGCTGCGGTGAACGGCAGTGTCTCTGAGAGAAGCCGAGGAGCCAAGATCACAGCTGCCTTTTTGAGCTGCAGGATGAGGTCACGTAATCCACTCAAGTCACCGGTAAGAGCAGACTTAATATCACAATTTTCCAAAACAAAAACTTGCTGGTTGACGTAGAGAAACATGTTCGCTTGACCGCTCTGTGTTAAAGCTTCGCAACAAACAAACACCGGCTGTGTTTCGGTGCTAAAGGCAGCTGCAATCCACCGCTTTCCACCAACAGCATTCTAATTTGATGTCTCCATTATTAATTGAACAAATTGCAAAAGATTCAGCAACACAGATGTCCAAAATACTGTGTAATTGCGCGATGAAAAGAGACGACTTTTAGCCGTAAGTGGTGCTGTGCTATTATGTCCCTTCCAACCAATGACGTCACAAACACGCGTCATCATACGCGGCATCATTCCGCGACGTTTTGAACAGGAAACTCGGCGGGAAATATAAAATCGTAATTTAGTAAACTAAACCGGCCATATTGGCATGTGTTGCAATGTTAATAATTCATCATTGATATATAAACTATCAGACTGCGTGGTCGGTAGTAGTAGGTTTCAGTAGGCCTGTAATGTTTGGTTACATGTCCCTTGGCAATTTTCACTGCAATAAGGCGCTTTTGGTAGAACATTCACAAACTTCCAGCAAGCTTCTGGTTGAATTTTTGACCACTACCCTTGACAAAATTGATGCAATTCAGCTAAATTTGTTGGTTTTCTGACATGTACTTGTTTCTTCAGCATTGTCCACACATTTAAGTCAGGACTTTGGGAAGGCCATTCTAAAACCTTAATTCTAGCCTGATTTAGCCATTCCTTTACCGCTTTTGACGTCTGTTTGAGGTCATTGTCCTGTTGGAACACCCAACTGCGCCCAAGACCCAACCTGCGGGCTGATGATTTTGGAAGTAATCCTACTTTTTCATTGTCCCATTTACTGTCCATAAAGCACCAGTTCCATTGGCAGCAAAACAGGCCCAGAGCATAATAGTACCACCACAATGCTTAACAGTAGACATGGTCTTCCAGGGATTAAAGGCCTCACTTCTATGTACATATATATATATATATATATATATACATATATATATATATATATACATATATATATTTATATATATATATACATATATATATCTTTATACATATATATATATATATATGTATATATATATATATATATATATATATATATATGTATATGTATATATATATATATATATATATATATATATATGTATATGTATATATATATGTATATATATATATATATATATACATACATATATATACATATAATGCATAGATATATAGATACATAAAGATTGACAGACATATACAATGACCCTATTCAGCACCAATCTAATCTACTGTTTTACAATAATCTACATTGTGTTGACGATTGACATTGTCGATCAATTTGAAACCATCCAACCCATACAGCCACAGAACTCAGGGCAGAAAAAGGCTGAGAAAAACTGGTGGTGGTTTGAAAGTACTCGTGTGGACTTGAACAAAATAACTGACCTGCCGTGGGAATGGAAGTCCAGGTGCACGGTTCCATCATGAGGAGAGAGCGCCCTCTTTGCTCTCTGGTGACTGTTTTGCAGGGCTTTCGTGTCATAAGATAAACCCTCATAATGGCGAATGAATTTGTTCAAGGGTTCTCTGAACAGAGCTGGAAGAAAGATCATCGAATGTGTCAAAAACATGTTTATTATCTTTTCTATTAGACAAAAACATATGTAAGGTATTGTGTAAGTAAAATATTAGTACAGACTATTACAATTTTTATTTCAATTGTTTTGACTTTTCTGTTTAAAAACGTCATACATAAATGGATATCAGGTTATTGGTTTGGTAGGAATATTTTTGGGCCCAAATGTCTGTTGGTAAAAACTTAGCAATACCAAACTACTGTGTAATCATCTTGTGATGGCCATGTCAAGCGGAAAAGCAATGCTTTATGCATTTCAAAATTGTTTAGTGAATGAAAAAATTGGTTCACTTTATTTAAAACCCATCCACACCTAAAAGGTAACGTAGAAAACTATTGGGATTTTTGGTAATTAATGGGGACTGCACTTTCGCCTATAATTTAAAATCCCTATGTAAGACAATAAGACATGATTTTCTTTATTTCATGCATTTTAATTCCTAATATACGGCTAATACGAGAGGTGAAGGAAAATGGAGTCATTTATTCTACCCATAAAGTCCTTTAAATAAAATTATCCAAAAACAGCCAAAAATACTTCATCTACATTTCTTGACCTACATAATAACCAAGTATTAGCGAAATTGTTATTATAAGATCTAACACCATGGAACTACTTTTAGCAGCGCATTGATCACAGTTAGGTAACTGATTTACGCAGCTATTGGCATGAGCTTCTGCATGGCCTCTGAGTTGGTGAACGTTTAAGCTGAATTATAAATCATGCCTCACACATGTATAGTAGAAGGCATACTTGCCAAGCCTCCCGGATTTTCCGGGAGACTCCCGAAATTCAGCGCCTCTCCCGAAAACCTCCCGGAAGAAATTTTCTCCCGAAATTCAACCGGAGCTAAAGGCCACGCCCCCTCCAGGTCCATGCGGACCTGAGTGGGGACGGGCTTTTTTCACGTCCGCTTTTCCACAATATAAACAGCTTGCCTGCCCAATCACGTCACAACATCTACGGATTTTAATAAAAAAAACTGCACACACAAGGAGACGAATCAGAAGAACGAGGAAGTTACAGCCATGGCGACGCCGTCGACGAGCAAAATGAAGAAATACGCTTGCAAGTTCCAAAACGATTGGAAACAAGAATTTCAGTTTATCCAGGAGAGTTCGAAGGGGAAGGAGTATGTTGCCTGTAAATTTTGTAGAACAGACTTCTCCATTGAACATGGTGGCCGAACGGATATACTCAGTCATGAACGGTCAGCGAAGCACAAAGCGTTCGCAGCGCAGCATCGTTCACAACCCAGTATTACGGGCCACCTCGCAAAATGGAGACACGATGGTGTAACTTATGCTGAGACAAAGATGGCTATGCTGATAGCTGGAAGCAACATCCCATTTTCCTTTGCGGAAGTCTACAACAAATCCGTGAAGGCTATGTTCCCGAATTCGGAGATCGCTCGCCAATACGCAAATGGCAGAACAAAGGTCACTCAAATAATGAAAGGTAAGTGTTGTTGTTGTTTTTTAGTAACCAGCAAGCACAGTACAGTTAGTAGAACTGTGTTTTTATTACTGTATATTTGATAGGTGCCGTCTGAAATTCAACTATTTCTTTTATTTATATAGATAATAAAATAAATATTTATAGCTGAATTCACTGAAAGTCAAAGTATTTCATACAATAAAATAAATTAAAAAATAAAATTAAAAAAAAAAATATATATATATATATATATATATATATATATATATATATATATATATATATATATATATATATATATATATATATATATGAAATACTCAAGTTGGTGAAATGTAGCTGTAAATATACTCCTCCCCTCTTAACCACGCCCCAACCACACCCCCCGCCCCACACACGACCACGTGTGGGCCAAAAGCATTGCTACAAAAAGTAGCATTACTGCTAATATTTAGCATCATTTGAAAAGTCACCTGCTAGAGAATGAGGAGTATTTACTCCGCATGTCAACAAACCACGTTTGGTGCCACACGCCCACACCATCAAAATGCTGAGGCAAATATTTCCAGATCAAAACCGTATGAAAAAAATAAGTCAACAGAATTTAATAACGTCCGTAGTAACCTACCACATAGTGAAGGACGAACACTATTTGATTTCCTATTATGCAACTCATTTTTTTTTTCACACTTAAAATGTCTCTGACAATCTTGCACTTTCTGTTTAGGAAATTACATGAATGTTTGTGCCATTGCTTAATAACTTTAATAAATACAGTTTTGGTAAATTGACTTAGTTGTGATTTCCTTCTGTGCATGAAAGTTTCAAATGAGCATATATTAATGCAGTATGAGCAAGAATGTTATCGCCCAGCTCTACTCCAGAGGTAATATAGAAGGGCGGAACAGTGCACAATTTTACAGAACGACGACGATAAACGCAGCTCACACTCCAGTCCAGGGTAGCAGAGTCAAAGAATGTTTGCAGTGATCACTTCGTTAAAGGTTTGTTTGATAAACTTTTAATGTCTATTTTTTCCATTTAGTATTATCTTGACGTTTTTTGTATTTCTTAAACACATGTTTGCTTTGAGTGTTTTCAATACCACTAAATTGGCAAATTTAAATAAAAGAAAGCAAATGTAAGCAAAACCTAAAAGAGTTAAGCTATTACCAAAAGGCAACAATCATAAAAGAAGCTTTCAGCACTTACACAATCTTGACATATTTTAATAAAGATGGGTAAAAAAAACAGGACACGTGCGCGTGCAACAGCAACAAACATGGCAGTATACGCAAAGTGAAATCATGAAATGCAACCGTACCCCAGCAAAAACGATGCATATTTACCCAGGAGACTCTTGATACCAACTTCCCTGACCTAGCTACACACAAAGAAGTTGTAGACCTCCATGATTTTCCAAGTTTTTGTCGTGTAGAATGGCGTCTGGAGCACAATAGTTTGATATGTCTGGGAAAGAGACCGGCATATAATCCTTGAAATCGCTCAAATATTTTATTGATAAAGTATATGGATTGATTCCATTGGAGTTTGATTTTTTTTTGGTTGTATCTGCAGGAAGATTTAAGCTTCTTTTGTACTAAATATAGTTCTCGCGCTGCTTGCATGCAGTAAAAACAGCCATCTTGGCTTGGTTGACTACCACTGGTTTTCACTCCCGGGAAGAAGTCATGTAATGAAATACAAGCAATATACTCTGGACTAGTGGTTAGAGTGTCGCCCTGAGATCGGTAGGTTGTGAGTTCAAACCCCATTACCTCTCTGCTTGGCACTCAGCATCAAGGGTTGGAATTGGGGGTTAAATCACCAAAAAATAGCTGCCCACTGCTCCCCAGGGAGTGAACAAGAGGATGGGTCACATTTCACCACATCTCATGTGTGTGTGGTACTTCAACTTTAATATACAGGACAGTCTCAGAAAATAAGAATATTGTGATAAAGTCCTTTATTTTCTGTAATGCAACTAAAAACATGAGAATATCATACATTCTGGATTCATTACACATCAACTGAAATATTGCAAGCCTTTTATTATTTTAATATTGCTGATTATGGCATGCAGCTTAATAAAACTCAAAAATCTTATCTCAACAAATTAAAATATTTCCTCAGACCAAGTAAAAAAAAAGATTCATTACAGCAAAACCAAATAAAAACATTTGAAAATGTCAATTAATGCATTTAGTACTTAGTTGGGAATCCTTTTGCACGGATAACTGTATCAATGCGGCGTGGCATGGAGGCAATCAGCCTGTGGCATTGCAGAGGTTCTATTTACATGCTAATCAACTTTACATTACAGACCACAACAGGACTGCTTTTGGAATGAACAACAATTTAATTGGAGCTTTGCTAAGAAGGTTACTACAGCGAACTTCAAAAGATTAATTGTTTCTCTTGAGAAATGGAAGAAACAAATGATATCTACAGTACTCCCAAAGGCAATGAAATTCCACCTATCTGCTTCTGCTGCTTTATTGGCTGTAGTGTAAAGCTTCTGTTGGGCTCGTAGCAACTTGTCCATGGAAGCACAGAAAAAGAATTACCGCAGAAAGACTCACGTTCCTCACCTTAAGAATGACGGAAACGCTGTCAGCAAACTGCTACTTTGATTAAAGAAGAAATCAATGATTTTCCCAAAATGAAAATAAAAATGCTACCACATAATTCAGTCTGACCAAACAGATGGAGTTTTTTAGCATTGATTCTCTACCTAAAAAAAATAAAGTTCAGATGCTATCACAACATTCTTTCACAAGTCCAACAGCATTTCTTTGAAAATGCACAATTCAACCTTACATTACAAATATTTGAGTTTGAGTTTATTTCGAACATGCAAGCATACAACATGATACATCACAATTTTCCACTTTCTCTTTTCAACATGTTCAAAAAGGAGTAGGAAGAAGCACAGTTTATTTAATCCTACCTCTTTTCTTTTACATAACAGTTGCTAAAACTTGTGTTCACTTTCCGTTCTCAAGTTATTCACAATTTACTCCATAAGTAATTACAATAAAAATATTAAAATATAAAAGATTGGGGGCGGCATGGCTTAGTGGGTAGAGCGTCCGTGCCAGGAACCTGAGGGTTGCAGGTTCGCTTCCCACCTATTGACATCCAAATCGCTGCTGTTGTGTCCTTGGGTAGGACACTTCACCCTTGCCCCCGGTGCCGCTCACACTGGTGAATGAATGATGAATGAATGATTGGTGGTGGTCGGAGGGGCCGTAGGCGCAAACTGGCAGCCAGGCTTCCGTCAGTCTACCCCAGGGCAGCTGTGGCTACAGATGTAGCTTACCACCACCAGGTGTGAATGAATAATGGGTTCCCGCTTCTCTGTGAGCGCTTTCAGTATCTAACAATAGAAAAGCGCGATATAAATCTAATCCATTATTATTATTATTATTATTATTATTAATAAATAAATAAATAATACTCGGTGAAGTAAGTTACATTTCATATGGTGAGATGAGTGAGATTGTTTGGAAAATGAATGGATGGATTAAATAAATTCAGAATGTTTATCATGGTTCTTCTTCTTTGTACACAAAGTTTGAAGAGTTTCTTGAAGTGGATCATATTAGTACATTGTTTGATTGTTTTGCTTAATCCATTCCATAATTTAATTCCACATATCGATATACTGAAGGTCTTAAGTGTTGTACGTGCATACAAAAGTTTCAAATTACATTTCTCTAAGATTACATTTCTCCTCTTTTTTTGATAAGAACTGTTGTATATTCTTGGGTAGCAGGTTATGGGTTGCTTTGTGTATAATTTTAGCTGTTTGCAAATTCAATATGTTGTGGAATTTCAGTATTTTTGGTTCAATAAAACAAGGGTTTGTATGTTCTCTATATCCAACATTATGTATTATTCTAACTGATCTTTTTTGTAACACCGTTAATGAATGAAGTGTACTTTTGTAGTTATTTCCCCATATTTCCACTCTTAACTCAGATATGGTAACACTAGCGAGCAGTACATAATATGACGTGATTCTTGGTGTAGAACATATTTTGCTTTTTTCATTATTGATGTTTTTCTTGCTATTTCATGTTTTATATTTTTTACATGAGATTTCCAGTTAAATTTTTCATCAATCATTATACCTAGAAATTTGGTTTCATTTACTCTTTCAATTTCTATTCCATCTATTCGTATTTGTGTTTGACTTTCTCTTCTACTGTTACCGAATAGCATTATTTTAGTTTTACTGGGATTCAAAGATAGTTTGTTTTTGTCAAACCATATTTTCAATTTGTTAATTTCTTATTTTATATGTATTATATTCCGTCTGTTCTCTCCTGAACAAAATGCTGTTTTATCATCCGCAATTAATACTAACTTTAAATCTTTTGTAACTTTACAAATGTCATTTATATAGAGGTTGAATAATATTGGTCATAGTATTGATCCCTGAGGTACACCACAGGATATATTTAGCGTTGTAGAACTGTGTTCGCCTAGCTT
Source organism: Nerophis ophidion (assembly GCF_033978795.1). Lineage (NCBI taxonomy): Eukaryota > Metazoa > Chordata > Actinopteri > Syngnathiformes > Syngnathidae > Nerophis > Nerophis ophidion. Next base: position 32,969,732 of record NC_084612.1, read on the forward strand.
CACGTATTGTTTCCTGTTCGTTAGATAACTTCTTATCCAGTTTAAGACTAACCCTCTGATGCCATATCGTTCTATTTTTTTTTTTGTCCTGTCCAGCTTCCCAGGCAAATCATATAGTTGATGTAGATGCCCATATCGGTTGTTCAGATTTACTTTACAAAAGAGAAGTGTAGGATACTTCTCGTGTTGCCTTATTTGAATTTGACTTTATTAAATGTATTTATATTATCATTCGGTGCAGCCGGGCCGGAGCAGGAGGGGATAGAAAGAGAAAAAAAGGAAGACAGAGGGGGAAATTGTGGGGATAAGAACAACAATAGAACAATACCAGCACATACGATATGTACAAATATGATTGTAAAAGTGATAGCAAAGAAGCAGTTAGTGATATAAATAATAATGTAGAAATGACAATGAGCATGTTTACACTACAACTGAATTAATACAAATACGAATAGAAAAAGTGCTATTGATCATGAACAATACCAATAGTTTACCTCTATTAACGATACAGTTGTTCAAATGCAACAATACATATACATAATGATAACTAGAGAAATAAAAAAAAGGAATATCGAAAGATGGAGGGGAAGAGAGAGGCAACCTATATTAATTTTGTAGATTGTTATAATAACAATGGGTTAAGCTTTGTCAGTGTGCCATGTGTTACCCTGTTTACCCTAGGGAAACAACGTTGATATATGTTTGATGAAACGTGATTATGTGCATGAGTGTATGTATGTATATGTATTTGTATATGTACAGAATGTGTATATAAATGTTTGTACAGTAAATGTATATGTACAGTATGTGTATATGTATGTGTGTACAGTGAATGTATATGTACAGTATGTGTATGTTTGTACCGTGAATGTGCGTGTAGATGGACGTTGGAGTATGTAGGTATGAACTGTATTTGTGTATGTATGTGGGTGCGTAGGTACCTATGTATGTATCGTGTAGTTTTTTGATTAAAATATTGTGATTAATTGTGTCAAATGCTTTAGTTAGATCCATAAACACTGCTGCCGCACATGTTTTACTATCTATTGCATTGGTAATTTCTTATGTAATTTCAAATAAAGCCATCGAAGTTGAAATAATAACTCTGTATCCATATTGGTTCTAATCTAGTATTCTATTTTTGTTTGTGAAACTCTCTAATCTGTTATTGAACAATTTTCCAATCATTTTAGAAAATTGTGGAAGTATAATTTCTAAATTGGTGTTTGTCTCCAGTCTTATAAATTGGTGCAACTAAAGCTATTTTAATTTTGTTTGAAAATGTACCTGTTTTAAATGATAGGTTACTAATATACATTAATGGTCCTGATCTTTTTAATAACCTCTTTTAATTGTTTCCATATCAATTCCAATACAATCAGTTGAAGTCTTAGATTTGCATTTTTTCATGATTGTAACTATTTCCTCCTGCGTCACATTACTGAGGAACATGGAGTTGGGATTTCGCTCTATGGAATCATTATAGTCCTCAATTGAAACTGGGTCTGGAATCTATCCATCCATCCATCCATTTTTTAGCGCTTGTCCCTTTCCGGGTCGCTGGAGCCTATCTCAGCTGCATTCTGGCGGTAGGCGGTGTACACCCTGGGCAAGTCGCCGGCTCATCACAGGGCCAACACAGACAGACAGACAACATTCACACTCACATTCATACACTAGGGCCAATTTAGTGTTGCCAATCAACCTATCCCCAGGTGCATGTCTTTGGAGGTGGGAGGAAGCAGGAATACCCGGAAGGAATCCACGCAGTAACAGAGAGAACATGCACACTCCACACAGAAAGATCCTGTGAACTCAGGACCTGGAATCCTTTCTTACAATTTCGGTCCAATATTTACAAAGTAATTATTGAAGCTTTCAACTACTTCCTTTATGTTATCATTATTTTTGTTTGCGTCTAAGAAGTATTGGGGGTAATCCTTCTTGGTACCATTTTCAATAATGCTATTGAGGATGCTCCATGTTGCTCTCATATTGTTTTTGTTCCTGTCCAATAATTCACTGCAATATTATTTTCTACATGATCACAGTATGTTTGTTAGCTTGTTTTTATACTTTTTGTACTTATTTTCATATCTTGTTTGTGTTCTGTTGTTTGTTTCTCAAATCTTCTTTAATTTATTTACAAACCCCATTTCCATATGAGTTGGGAAATTGTGTTGGATGTAAATATAAACGGAATACAATGATTTGCAAATTATTTTCAACCCATATTCTGTTGAATATGCTACAAAGACAACATATTTGATGTTCAAACTGATAAACTTTTTTTTTTTCATATAATCATTTATTTTAGAATTTAATGCCAGCAACACGTGAGAAAGAAGTTGGGAAAGCTGGCAATAAATAAAGATAAAGTTGAGGAATGCTCATCAAACACTTATTTGGAACATCCCACAAGTGTGCAGGCTAATTGGGAACAGGTGGGAGCCATGATTGGGTATAAAAACAGCTTCCCAAAGAATGCTCAGTCTTTCACAAGAAAGGATGGGGCGAGGTACACCCCTTTGTCCCCAACTGTGTGAGCAAATAGTCAAACAGTTTAAGAATGACGTTTCTCAAACCGCAATTGCAAGAAATTTAGGGATTTCAACATCTACGGTCTATAATATCATCGAAAGGTTCAGAGAATCTGGAAAAATCACTCCACGTAAGCGGCATTGCCAGAAACCAACATTGAATTAACGTGACCTTCGATCCCTCAGACCGCACTCTATCAAAAACCGACATCAATCTCTAAAGGATGTCGCCACATGGACTCAGGAACACTTCAGAAAACCACTGTCACTAAATACAGTTCTAAAGCTCTACTGTGCAAAGCGAAAGCCAATTTTCAACAACATCCGAGATCATCTAAAATGGACTGATGCAAAGTGAAAAAGGGTTCTGTGGTCTGACGAGTCCACATTTCAAATTATTTTTGGAAATATTCGACATCGTGTCCTCCGGACCAAAGGAGAAGGGAACCATCCAGACTGTTATCGATGCAAAGTTAAAAAACCAGCATCTGTGATGGCATGGGGGTGCAATAGTGCCCAACACATGGGTAACTTACACATCTGTGAAGGCCCCATTAATGCTGAAAGGTACATACAGGTTTTGGAACAACATATGCTGCCATCTAAGCCGTCTTTTTCATGGACGCCCCTGCTTATTTCAGAAAGACATTGCAAAGCCACTTTCAGCACGTGTTACAACAGCGTGGCTTTGTAAAAAAAGAGTGCGGGTACTTTCCTGGCCCGCCTGCAGTCCAGACCTGTCTCCCATCGAAAATGTATGGCGCATTATGAAGCGTAAAATACAACAGCGGAGACCCGGACTGTTGAACAACTGAAGCTCTACATAAAACAAGAATTGGAAAGAATTCCACTTTCAAAGCTTCAACAATTAGTTTCCTCAGTTCCCGAACCTTTATTGAGTGTTGTTAAAAGAAAAGGTGATGTAACAGTGGTGAACATGCCTTTTCCCAACTACTTTGGCACGTGTTGCAACCATGAAATTTGAAGTAAATTATTTGCAAACAAAAAAAAAAAGTTTATGAGTTTGAACATCAAATATCTTGTCTTTGAAGTGCATTTAATTGAATATGGGTTGAAAAGAATTTCCAAATCATTGTATTCCATTTATATTTACATCTAACACAATTTCCCAACTCATATGGAAACGGGGTTTGTAATTTCTTCTTTCATTTCTTCTTTCATTTCCTCTTTAATTATTTTCCCAAGTCAAGGAAAAGTTTTTGTAGTATCCCTTCTTGATTCTCATCATGTCTTGTGTCCAACCTCCAATCTTGTTCCTCCTGGTGTCCTGTGTCAGCGGACACCAAACTTTTTAAGATTTCAGTTTTTCCTTTAGCTTTTGGCATCTCAGATGGGCGCTGACGTCAGTGCCTCTTGTGTCTTAAACAGCAGTTTCTTCTTTAGCGACTTGCGGCACTTTTAACTTGTTTGTATCAAAAATGTTGTACTTTGTGCCGTTCGGAGATCAATTGGAGGTGTCAGCCTGTCAACATATATCACTCTGCATCGTATTTGTTGTAATCCTAATTCTAGATTACATAAAAACCACCACACACCATTAGTTGGTCCCTCCAAAATTTTGCTGGCTTTTTTTGTGATTGTTTTAGCCTACAACGCCTGAATTCATTTTCAGAAAGTTGCAGTAAAAATTGCAATGTTGTGAGGCTTATTTTTCGGTAACACTGAATCAACTTGTACTTTTAAAATGTTGTGTTTCCTTGTAACTTTTACCTCAAAATGCACAGGATTGCAACAAAAATTGTGAACACCGCATTGATGTCTTTACTCATTTTATACCAGACTTGAAAGTACATACTGTATTTGGAGTTCATTTTCAAATTAATGTACGGTTTTAGTTATAACCAACAATAATATTAATCAATTATAATAACAGAAAAATTCCCATCCAAAAGCTTCCTTAGTGTCCGCTGTCAGCTGTCATCCACAGGTTGCAGATTTTGGAGACATTGTATGTTTTACACATGCAAAGTGTATGTTCATCCAAAAAGTCAACTTATATTCCATCACATCTACATCGGCACGCTAAGAGCATTTGTGAACTGTGGACAACAATTTATAACACTAATCTTTGTTGGTAAATAAGAATTGATAAAGGCTTATCATCACTCTACATCTCTGTCATATAAATGCAACTTTTTCGCTAAGTGAGCATTGCAAATTAAATCTTGTTCTTAACTGCCTCATCCTGGATAAATAAAGGTTAAATATACAAATACATTTTAAAATACATGAGAATGTTTTTAAACTTCATTACCCAGAAGGCTTAGCATCATAGACTGGAACTGGCAGTAGGTCTGAGCTAAGTGGAATGAGTTGAGTGGAATGTTAGAAATAGTTTGCTCAAGTGAAATAACCAATGGCAGGTATCCATCCATCCATTTTCTACTGCTTATTCCCTTTTGGAGTCGCGGGGGTGATATACATATTTGATATACATTTTTTAAATTATTAACTGTCTGGAATGGAAATATGCTGTTTTTATAAGTTGATCATTTATTAAAATAAGCTCATGACACAGTAAATTGAATAATGCGGACACGTTTCATTTAATACTTTTTCCGGCTTTTGAGACTTTGTATTTGTAAGTAATATGTAAATATTTGACATGTGTTTCATTGGCTAATGTGGTGTTTTAGACGGCAATGTTGCTCAATTAAGGACAAAAACTACATACTGTATGTCTAGCTTGTGTGCCAACGTGTGCATAGCTGTTGTGTAGCCTTTAGCCTACCTTGTTTACCTTCATTTAATGAATTAACAAAAAAACAAGAAAAAAAACAACCTTGTGTGCTTATTGGAGGATATTTAGGAGAGATAACTAGCTGTCCAGGTTTGCACTAGTAAATGCAATGTAGAACTGCTTGTATTGAAGATGTTACATGCAAGCACATAATCCCATACTTGTTTTTTGCAGACCGATATCTTATGTAAATATCCGAATGGGACACCACTAATTTCAAGCGCAAAACACAAGTAGCATAATAAAATAAGTTCCCAACCTTAACGAGCCAAACGAAACTATATGTTTTGCAAACCAGTAATTATAGTCTGCAAATGATGTGTTGTTGTTGAGTTTCTCTACTGTCTGGAGATTGGCAGATTTACCACGTTATACTCTTCCATATCAGTAGGTGGTAGCCGGTAGCTAATTGCTTTGTAGATGTCGGAAACAGCGGGAGGCAGCGTGTAGGTAAAAAGGAGTCTGATGCTTAAACCAAAAATAAACAAAAGGTGAGTGCCCCTAAGAAAAGGCATTGAAGCTTAGGGAAGGCTATGCAGAACGAAACCACAACTGAACTGGTTTACAAAGTAAACAAAAACAGAATGCTGGATGACAGCAAAGACTTACTGTGGAGCAAATACAATGTACATCTGAACATGACATGACATTCAACAATATCCCCACAAAAAAAGATAAAAATAACTGAAATAGTCTTGAGTGCTAAAACAAAGTAGCTGCGGGAAACATCGCTCAAAGGAAGACATGAAACTGCTCCATGAAAATACCAAAAAAAGAGAAAAAAACACCAAAATAGGAGCGCAAAACAAGAACTTAAACACTACACAGAAAAAAAACAGCAATAAACTCAAAATAAGTCAGGGTGTGATGTGACAGGTGGTGACAGTACACCTACTTTGAGACAAGAGCTATATTGATGCATGCTTGGTTTTGCTTTAAAGTCATATCCAACAATTGCAACAACTGTTTTACTGTCAACTGAGTTTCGTTTTTTAATGATTTCTGCTGGTGGTGTGCTTCCGGATTTTTTCAACGCAAAAAATGTGCCTTGGCTCAAAAAAGGTTGAAAACACTGGGTTAGAGACAGTCTGCTCTCATGAAGCTCAGTAAAGTAACCAATATATTAGGTTTTTTTTTAATTGAATTTATTGAAACTTGTATTAGTAGATTGCACAGTACCGTAAATATTCCGTACAACTGATCACTAAATGGTAACACCAGAATACGTTTTTCAACTTCTTTAAGTCGGGGTTCAAGTTACCATATTTTTCGGACTATAAGTCGCAGTTTTTGTCATAGTTTGGCCAGGGGTGCGACTTATACTCAGGAGCGACTTATGTGTGAAATTATTAACACATCACCGTAAAATATCAAATAATATCTCGCTCATTCACGTACAGTAAGAGACTAGATGTATAAGATTTCATGGGATTTAGCAATTAAGAGTGACAGATTGTTTGGTAAACGTATAGCATGTTCTATATGTTATAGGTATCTGAATGACTCTTACCATAATATGTTACGTTAACATACCAGGCACCTTCTCAGTTGGTTATTTACGCGTCTTATAAGGTACACTTATTCAGCCTGTTGTTCACTATTCTTTATTTATTTTAAATTGCCTTTCAAATGTCTATCCTTGGTGTTGGGTTTTATCAAATACATTTCCCCAAAAAATGCGACCTATACTCCAGTATATATGTTTTTTTCCTTCTTTATTATGCATTTTCGGCAGGTGCGACTTATACTCGGAAAAATACAGTAATCAATTCATGGTACAAATATCAGCATAATACAGTCATCACACAAGTTGAAGGTGCTCAGGGATGGACGGCTGTTGATTAAATGCAAAAATGGAGAGCAAAAGAACAAAGCAATGCGTTTGCAAAAACTGTGCAAAGAAATAATGAAGGAAAAAATAGAAGTGGGAGAATGAAGAGGAGTCGTGACAGGAATCCCAAGAGGAGAAAATGTAGATGATTTGAAAAGAGAAATAAAAGGAGGAACTGTCACTATGATCATCACAGTATATATATTGAATTATTTACATTATTTACAATCAGTAGTAACACATTTCAGTGTGATGCACTGCATTTCTGCGCACCACAATATAAAACTAACTTTTCAAAAAGCCATTAAAATGGTTTATTTCATAACGATCTTGTATTTACTCACATTTCCTGGTGTAGGTTTAGAAAATACATTGAGGGCGACTATACATTAGCACAACGCCATGTTTAAATGACTTTCCCCGGTCGTTATTTTTGACGGATTGTCTTTGAACTTCTTCTTGATCAATTTGAACGTAACAAAGAAATCTTAGGAATGTATATCCGGCTGCGTATCAAGTTGAGAATAGGAAGAGCCATGGCCAAGCAGTTACCATATTCACTATTAGCCACCTAGCTGCTCAAATGAACGCTTCTAGCGAGGTGTAAGGCGTTAACTTTTATTGACTACATGTAAAAAAAAAAATTAAAAAAAACTTACCTATGGTATCAAGAAGGCAGCAAAGAAGGAGAAGCAATTTAAAAAATATCATATCGAAGATCCTGGTACATCCAAAAAACAAAAAACACAGGCGACTTTATATTTGATATAGTTGGATTTTGCTTCTTTGGTTACAAAAAGGCACTGGCGCTTCCTACTTCGCCCACACTGTCAGGCTTGTCAGCCTCCAGGCAGGTGACGTCATACACACACACGAAAAGGAGCGTCGCCCCTCCTTCTCGCCGTCTTGTATGACGGAAGCTACTATCATCACGTCCTTGTTCCGAAACGCTGAACAACGATCAGAGGTCTCGTACGATGATTGACATGATGACATCACAATTAGTGACAAATTATTACAAACTGCACCGTAGCTTTTGTTTTACGTTTTGTTTTCAGGAATCACTCCGCCGTAACGTGTACTTCCGTGTATCCTCATTTCCGGGTTCAAGAACCTTTGAAGGGTCCTTTTCAACTGGGTGTTCTTACAGCTTCATTTTATTTCGACCAACTATAAAATTTCAACATGATGAATCGCATATTTTCATTTCTCTTTTTAACATGCCTGATGAGGAGTACAACGAAGCAAATTCTACCCAATTTCCACTTCATAGCAATTATTTACACATACAGTATGTAATTAATGACAGTGCTCTTAATACACAGTTAAAGTCAGTTATGATTTTAATGAGGGCAGCACGGTGGAGGAGGGGTGAGTGCCTCTGCCTCACAATACAAAGGTCCTGAGTAGGGTTGGGTATCGTTTGAATTCGAACGATTCCGATTCTTTGTTTCGATTCCGATTCCTGACGATTCTCGATTCCGATTCTTCTTGTACCATGCCAGGATCAATGTGTTTGCCAGGTAGTCCCTGGAAGGTGGTATGTATTTTGGGTTGAGAGTTTTCACCATATCCCTGCAAACATAAACAAACATGTAATGTTGCTGTTACTGTTTAGCCCAGTATCAATTAGCTTGGCTCTAACGTTATTGCTTAACTATCCTAAATGTTGGAGATTCCACCTCTGAAAAGGGATGCAGTCTTTTGACTATGTGTGCAGTGACCTTTCTGTGGCACTCTTCCGTCTGTGACACTGACATCTTCCCCATTGCTGCTACGGTGAACGGAGTACGCTGAGCACATCGCGGATCCTGGGTAGCAGGTTGTAAGGTGTCTATGAAAAAATATGCGGGCTAATTTGTTAGCTGCTTCAACGTTGGCGCAAAACACATTATTTATTGCATATATATTGTTTTACTTACCGGATTCGGACTGCAGTGCAGTCACCAAAGTGCCAGGCTGGGCGCCGGAGCCAGAGGAAGAGTCAGAGGAAGACGGTCGGCGCAGCACGTCAAAGACGGAACACGCATTTATGTGTACTCCATGAACTCGGAGGTGCTTCATCATGTTCGACGTGCACCCTCCTAAGCACAAAACAGTCCTGTCGCACGTGTTACATTTCACCAATATTTCATTTTTTTTAGTAAAATAAAGCCACACTTTCGACTGCCGACGCCCACTATCCATGCTTGACTGACTCGCTCGGCTACATAGGCTCGGCTATGCTAACACTTCCGGCGGTGGGCGCTTCTTCGTTGGTGTTCAGCGGCTTCTTCTGGTCGGCGGACTGGGTATAGAAACTAGGAATCGAAATTTAATCTTTTGAACGATTCAGGGAGAATCGGAAAGTTAGTCCCGGTTCCAATCGATACTCGATACCCAACCCTAGTCCTGAGTACTCCTGAGTTCAATCCCAGGCTCGGGATCTTTCTGTGTGGAGTTTTCACGTTCCCCCGTGACTGCGTGGGTTCCCTCCGGGTACTCCGGCTTCCTCCCGCTTCCAAAGACATGCACCTGGGGATAAGTCGATTGGCAACACTAAATTGGCCCTAGTGTGTGAATGTTGTTTGTCTATCTGTGTTGGCCCTGCGATGAGGTGGCGACTTGTCCAGGGTGTAAAACGCCTTCCGCCCGATAGTAGCTGAGCTAGGCACTAGCGCCCCCCGCTACCCCAAAAGGGATTTTTGGGGTACATATTTTTAAAAAATTCAATATGTAGCTTGAACAGGCTAGGCTCTTCAACTGGATGAATTTTGTACAATGTTTGATTTTCCTGCGATGAGGTGGCGACTAGTCCAGGGTGTACCCCGCCTTGCCCCTAATGCAGCTGAGAAAGGCTCCAGCGACCCCAAAAAAGAGACAAGCGGTATAGAATGGATTGATGGATGTTTGATTTTCTTGCTTAATCCATTCCGTATTTTAATTCCACATACTGAGATACTAAAGGTTATAAGTGTTGTACGTGCATACAAATGTTTTAAGTTACATTTTTCTCTGAAGTTATCTCCTCTTTTGTCAAGAAGAATTGTTGTACATTATTGGGTAGCAGATTATAGTTTGATTTGTGCATAATTTAAGCTGTTTGCAAATCCTCCAAATCATTGGATTTCAATATTTTGGATTCCATAAATAAAAGGTATGTGTGTTCTCTATATCCAACATTATGAATTATTCTAAATTATTTTGTAACTCAGTTGATGAATGAAGTGTACTTTTGAAGTTATTTCCCCATATTTCTGCACAATAACTCAGATATCGTAACACCAGCGAGCAGTATAGAATATGGAGTGATTTCCAGTCTTGGTCTTCAAGTCTGTTTTTGTCAAACTATCTCTTTAGCGTGTTCATTTTTTAAAATGTATTATTTGTATTAGTTTATGTGTGCTCTCTGGACAAAATGCTATCACGTCATCTGCAAATACTATGAACTTTTAAGTCCTTTGTAGATTTACGAATTTTGCTTGTATAAAGATTGAACCGTTTTTAGTAGCAGTATAGTATTTATCCCAGTGGTAAACCACAATATACATTTAGCGCTGTGGACATGTGTTTTCCTATCTTCACATATTGTTTTCTGTTAGTTAAGTTGCCTTTTTTGATTGATTGATACTTTTATTAGTAGATTGCACAGTTCAGTACATATTCCGTACAATTGACCACTAAATGGTAACCCCCGAATACGTTTTTCAACTTGTTTAAGTCGGGGTCCACGTTAATCAATTCATGGTAGAATGCCTCTTGCCCAGTTCAAGACCAACATTATGACATACCATTCAGAATTGTTGATAAACATATATTATAATTTATTGTGTCAAATACTTTAGATACATCCATAAACACTGCAGCTGCACACTGTTTACAATCTATTCATTGGTTCTGAAATGTCCTCAATACCTTTTTTAGCGCTTTCATATCGATTCATTCACAGTCATTTGAGGTCTTGGATTCGCATATCTTTACAATTTTGAGTATTTCCTATTTTTTCACATTATTGAGGAACATCGGGTGGGGACTAATTGGTCTGTAGTTGTTGATGTCTTGTTTATTTCCTGCTTTATGGATTGGGATGATAGTGTCAGTTTTTAACATTGTAGGGAAAGTGTTTTCTGTTATTGATTTATTCATCAATTTTGTTATAGGAGCAGTAAGATTATCTTTATACGGAAGTGTCCAAACCGTATATATCTCTAGATCGTGAGTTTGATAGTGCAGAGAGGATTTTGTTTACCTTTGTTTCATTTGTTAATTCTAAACTTAGGCCATCCTGAATAAATGGCAATTATTTGCACTGATTTTGAGGAAATTTTTTATTCAGGGTTTGTACAGACTGAATGAAATGTTCATTAAAATTATTACTTATGTCATCAATCAATCAATGTTTATTTATATAGCCCCAAATCACAAATGTCTCAAAGGACTGCACAAATCATTACGACTACAACATCCTCGGAAGAACCCACAAAAGGGCAAGGAAAACTCACACCCAGTGGGCAGGGAGAATTCACATTCAGTGGGACGCCAGTGACAATGCTGACTATGAGAAACCTTGGAGAGGACCTCAGATGTGGGCAACCCCCCCCCTCTAGGGGACCGAAAGCAATGGATGTCGAGCGGGTCTAACATGATACTGTGAAAGTTCAATCCATAGTGGCTCCAAGACAGCAGTGAGAGTCCCGTCCACAGGAAACCATCTCAAGCGGATCAGCAGCGTAGGGATGTCCCCAACCGATACAGGTGAGCGGTCCATCCTGGGTCCCGACGAGCGGTCCATCCTGGGTCTCGACTCTGGACAGTCAGTACTTCATCCATGGTCATCGGACCGGACCCCCTCCACAAGGGAGGGGGGGACATAGGAGAAAGAAAAGAAGCGGCAGATCAACTGGTCTAAAAAGGAGGTCTATTTAAAGGCTAGAGTATACAGATGAGTTTTAAGATGAGACTTAAATGCTTCTACTGAGGTAGCATCTCGAACTGTTACCGGGAGGGCATTCCAGAGTACTGGAGCCCGAACGGAAAACGCTCTATAGCCCGCAGACTTTTTTTGAGCTCTAGGAATCACTAATAAGACGGAGTCTTTTGAACGCAGATTTCTTGCCGGGACATACGGTACAATACAATCGGCAAGATAGGCTGGAGCTAGACCGTGTAGTATTTTATACGTAAGTAGTAAAACCTTAAAGTCACATCTTAAGTGCACAGGAAGCCAGTGCAGGTGAGCCAGTACAGGCGTAATATGATCAAACTTTCTTGTTCTTGTCAAAAGTCTAGCAGCCGCATTTTGTACCAACTGTAATCTTTTAATGCTAGACATGGGGAGACCCGAAAATAATACGTTACAGTAATCGAGACAAGACGTAACAAACGCATGGATAATGATCTCGGCGTCTTTAGTGGACAAAATGGAGCGAATTTTAGCGATATTACGGAGATGAAAAAAGGCCGTTTTAGTAACGCTTTTAATGTGTGACTCAAAGGAGAGAGTTGGGTCGAAGATAATACCCAGATTTTTTACAGAGTCACCTTGTTTTATTATTTGGTTGTCAAATGTTAAAGTTGTATTATTAAATAGAGGTTGGTGTCTAGCAGGACCGATAATCAGCATTTCCGTTTTTTTGGCATTAAGTTGCAAAAAGTTAGCGGACATCCATTGTTTAATTTCATTAAGACACGCTTCCAACTGACTACAGTCCGGCGTGTTGGTCAGCTTTAGGGGCATGTAAAGTTGGGTGTCATCAGCATAACAGTGAAAGCTAATACCGTATTTGCGTATGACGTCACCTAGCGGCAGCATGTAGATGCTGAAGAGTACAGGGCCAAGGACCGAACCCTGGGGAACTCCACACGTTACCTTAACATAGTCCGAGGTCACACTGTTATAGGAGACGCACTGCATCCTATCAGTAAGATAAGAGTTAAACCATGACAGGGCTGAGTCTGACATACCAATTCGTATTTTGATACGCTCTAATAAAATATTATGATCGACGGTATCGAAAGCAGCGCTAAGATCGAGGAGCAGCAACATAGATGACGCATCAGAGTCCATCGTCAGCAATAGATCATTAGTCAATTTTGCGAGGGCTGTCTCAGTCGAGTGATTTGCCCTGAAACCGGATTGAAAGGTTTCACATCGATTGTTAAACGCTAAGTGCTCATTTAGCTGCTCTGCAACAATTTTTTCGAGGATTTTCGAAATAAAGGGAAGGTGAGACACCGGCCGGTAGTTTACCATGAGGTCAGGATCGAGGTTAGGTCTTTTAAGGAGAGGATGAATAACCACTTTTTTGAATGCAATGGGAACAGTGCCCGAGGAAAGTGATAAGTTTATAATATTTAGCACTGATGGACCTAATAATACATAAAGCTCCTTGATAAGTTTCCCAGGAAGTGGGTCAAGTAAACATGTTGTTTGTTTTATTCCATTTACACGTTGTAACAATCCTTCTAATGTTATTTCATCAAAACGAGAGAAACTATTTTGGATATTTGCAGTATCCGCCGTATATACAATCGTATCTGTGTTACTATAACCCCGTTGTAGCTGGGACGCATTGTCTTTAATCTCCTTTCTAATAAGTTCAATTTTCTTATTAAAGAACTTCATAAAGTCATCTGCCGAATGGGTGGAGCTACTGGAAGGAGTCCCTTGTTGGGTTAGCGATGCTACTGTACTAAACAAAAATTTTGGATCGTTTTTATTAATGCGGATGAGATTTGAGTAATAATTAGTTTTAGCTAAGGTAAGCATGCGTTTATAAGTTATTAAACTATCACTCCATGCTTGATGGTGCATCTCAAGTTTAGTCGTGCGCCATTTGCGTTCCAGCTTTCTACATAATAATTTCTGAGCTCTAGTTTCTTCAGTAAACCATGTCCAGACTGTCTGTGACAGTAGTGCCATTGATATCTAATGTTATAGTGTTGTTTCCTGTTTGTTCTCTTCCAGTGAGTTTGTCAATGGTTTTCCATAACAGTCTAATGTTCCCTTTTGCAGCTTTGATTAATTCTAAGTGAAAGTCAGCCCTACCGGTCCGCAGCAGCATTGTAACTTTGTTCGTCAAACTTTTAAAAATCATATGGGCCGTATTTAGACCTGTTTTAATTGCTCTTTTGAGAGCTGAGTCACGATTTTTCATCAGAATCCAAATTGTTTCATTTATCCACGGTATTTTTATTTTAGCACTTTTCTTTTTGGGTTTTGTTTTAGTGTATTTACAGATAATCTCTTTGATTTTTGTCATTAGGTCATCACAGGCATGTTCAGTGCTTATCCAATTTATGTCCCTCCATGGTACACTTTTAAGTTCATTCTCTGGTAAGTGTTGGTCTTTTTTGTGCACCTTTTTGGCTGTGATGCCTAAATCTTGCCAACTTCCGTGTTATCAATGTGATGTTATGGTCTGATAAGCCGGTTAGTAAATTGTAAGGTTTTTTTAAGCAATCAGGTTTATTAGTAAATACCAAATCCAGCAAGGTTCGGGAGGAATGTGTATTTCTAGTAGGGCTGCTTATTATTTGTGTCATGTTGAAGCCGTTTATAATATCTTTAAGTTTCTTTCTACGTGACATATTTAGCCAGTCCAGATTAAAGTCCCCCATAACGATTAATTATTTCATACTGTGCTGCTTGAGGATGTCTGAAAATGAACTGAGAAAAATGTCTTTAGCTCTGGGTGGTGGGTATGATACAATTACCTTGAAATACATTTCTGAGGACAATGTGATTTTAATTCAAACACACTCAAGATTATCTACTGGGAGGGTTATTTATTCACTTTTAATGTTTTCCCTTACATAAATCACAACTCCTCCCCCTCTCCCACTAAATCTGTCTTTTCTGTAAATCTTGTACCCTGGGACATTAATTAGAGCCAAAGGTTTTGTTAGGTTTCAACCATGTCTTTGATAGACAAAAAGTAACTGCTGGTATAGTTCAGTCTTTTGGACAACACTTCTAATATTAAGGTCCATCCATCCATTTTCTACCGCTTATTCCCTTTTGGGGTCGCGGGGGGCACTGGCGCCTATCTCAGCTACAATCGGGCGGAAGGCGGGGTACACCCTGGACAAGTCGCCACCTCATCGCAGGGCCACTTCTAATATTAAGGTGACCCCCAAATATTCCATTGGGCTTTGAATTTTGGTCCCATAATATTTGTGCATGGTTTACAGTTTGAAACATCTTTGTAGCTTGTTTGGAAGCAGCTGCGTTATTTGGAATCTTAGTTCAAAACTGTTTACAGGGCCCAGTATTATCAGCATTACTTGATTCAGTCTTCCTCACGCCTGTGTTGGTATCGACCAAATGCCTAGGCTTGCATCCCAGATCTGGAAGATGAGCGCAGATGTCATCAATTTGTTGTTGCGAGCGTCTTCCACGTGCTTCACCTGTAGTCGAGCCGCGACGCCCGCCCGGGCCACGACGCAAACCCGGCGCGTCGGATTCGCCGCTCAACAATCACCGCGACGGCTGTCTCCAACCTCGGGCGCCCCCTGCGGCGAAGCAGGATGTAGAGCCGGCAAGCTCGCAGCGGCGTCTCGCGTCGTCACTCCACTCCACTCCACGATAGATGGATGGATGGATGGATAGATAAATAGATAGATAGATGGATAGATAGCTAGATAGTACTTTATTGATTCCTGAAGGAACTTTTAAGTCCTTTGAAGATTTACAAATGTTGCTTTTAAGACTGAACCGTTTTTAGTAGTAGTATAGTATTTATCCCAGTGGTAAACCACAATATATATTTAGCGCTGCGGACATGTGTTTTCCTAACTTCACATATTGTTTTCTGTTAGTTAAGTAGCCTCTTGCCCAGTTCAAGACCAACATTATGACATACCATTCTAAATTGTTGATAAACATATATTATAATTTATTGTGTCAAATACTTTAGATACATTCATAAACACTGCAGCTGCACACTGTTTACAATCTATTCATTGGTTCTGAAATGTCTTCAATACCTTTTTTAGCGCTTTCATATGGATTCAGTCACAGTCAGTTGAGGTATGGATTCGCATATCTTTACAATTTTGAGTATTTCCTATTTTTTCACATTACTGAGGAACATCGAGTTGGGATGTCTATCTAAGATATTATAGATTTGGTTCAATTTTTTACAAATATTTGCTTACTGAAGCTTTGTACTACTTTGTTCATTTTTTAACTTTTTTTGTTTCCGCCTAAAAAATATTGTGGGTAACCCTTAGAACCATTTTTAAAAATGCTCTTTAGTATACCCAATGTTGCTTTCATTTCATTGTTCCTGTCTAAAAATTGACTGTAATAATATTCCCTACATGTTAATGAGATACTGGTTAGCTTTTTCTTATATGTTTTGTACTTATTTGCTGCTTCAATAGCTATTTGTATCATAAATGTTCTGGATAATGTGTTCTAGTTCCAAACATTTTGTAGTCCCTTTGTCATCCATGGTTCAGTGTTCTTTTGATTTTTACCAAGTTGTTTCCATGGACAACATTTGTCATATAGCATCAGTTTAAAAAAAAAAAAAACATGTGTCATCAACATTATTTCCACTGTACACATTGTCCAAACTTTGAACATTCTTAGAAGTGTTCACACTTTTCTCTGTGCCTAGTCTTTGAAATGTATTTTTGTCATCCATGTTCGTTTTCTGACGAACATGGACCCATGGATGGATGGATGGATGGATGGATGGATGGATAGATAGATAGATAGATAGATAGTACTTTATTGGTTCATTCAGGAGAGTTCCTTCAGGAAAATAAAAAATTCCAGGAGCAGTGTACAGAGTTGAGATCAATTAAGCAGTAAAAAGTAAATAATAGGGTTGTAATGGAAACAAAATTGAAAAATATTACAATAATAGTAAAAAGCAACAATGAGAATAAAAATACAACAGTAAAATAAGAATATAAGAAGAGAAACTATAGGCCGTAGTGACCATGTTATGAAAACATATTGCACTGTTATTGTTTTGCATCCCCTGTCATCCTAGTCTAATGGCGTGTGGGACAAAGGAGTTTTTGAGTCTATTAGTCCTGCACTCGGGATGAAGCAGTCTAGCACTGAACAGGCTCCTCTGGCTACTGATAACTAACTGTATGCAGTTTCATTCCGATCGTAGAACCGGCCTGCCTGATCAGTTTCTCACGTCTGGAGCTGTCCTTCTTAGATGTACTGCCCCCCCAGCACACTGCCATGTAGAACAGAACACTGGCAACCACGGACTGGTAGTACATCCACAATAGTTTTTTGCAGATGTTGAAGAAGCGCAGCCTCCTGAGGAAATACAGCCTGCTCTGTCCTTTCCTGTACAAGCGGTCCGTATTAACAGCCCAGCTTATTGTCCACCCAAACCCCGAGGTACTTGAATGAGTCCACGGTCTGTACCTCGACTCCCTCGATCACAATAGGTTGTGACCTTGGACTCGACCTACCAAAGTCAATGACCAGCTCCTTGGTCTTTGACGGATTGAGTTGCAAGAGGTTCCTGTAGCACCAGACAGGCAAGTCCCTCACCAGGCTCCGAAACTCCTCCTCTCTGCCGTCCCTGATGCACCCGACGATGGCTGTGTCATCCGCATATTAATATTTTACTGTTAGATACCCAAGTATTTTTAATTTTTTGTTGTTTATTCAAGTGTTCTGCTTTTTTGGCAATGTCGGCATTCTTTTTTATTAGATGTTTATTTATGTATACAGTTTTCAAATTGTGTCCTTGTCTCATGAGTGCAAATTTGTATTTTATGTTCACAAACCTCATTATGATAACTGTTCTTTCATTTGTTCTTTTGGGCAGCTGGTGACAAGCCTCAGTGCTTTGCTGGTCCTCCATTATTCTTTTGCGTTGCAGGTATTTTTTTGACAAATTATTCATTCGCTAAGAGATTTTTATTTTTATTTGTCCTGTCCAGCTACTCAGGCAAATCATATTGTTGATGTAGATGCCCATATTTGCTGTAAAGATTTACTTTACAAAAGAGAAGCGTGGCATACTTCATTGTTGCCTTTTTTGTATTTGAATTCATTAAATGGATTTATGTTTGGCAGAGCTGTACCAGAGCAGGAGGGGATGGAAAGACAAAAAAAGGGGGAGAATTTGCGGAGACAAGAGAGGGATAAGATGGAGACAACAACAACAAGAGAACAGCAGCAGCAGATAGGTTATGTAAAAATGTGATACGAAATGTGAGAGCAAAGAAGCAGTTAGTATAGTAAATATTAATAACAGAAATGACAATGAACATTAATAGCTCTACAAATGTAACAATAAAAATACCAATAGAAATTGCACTCTTGATAATGAATAATAACAATAATTACCTCTATTATCACCAAAACAATTGCTTCAAATGCAGCAATACATATATGTAATGATGACCTGAATCAAAATAGAAAGCAGATAAATGGAGGGGAACAAAAATTGTAGTAGTAAAAGGTTAATCTTTGTCAGTGTGCTTTGTTTTAGCCACTTTCCCCTAGGGCAGGGGTAGGGAACCTATGGCTCTAGAGCCAGATGTGGCTCTTTTGATGACTGCACCTGGCTCTCAGATAAATCTTAGCTGACATTGCTTAACAAGGTAAGTAATGAATAATTCCGCTGGTAATCACAATGTCAAAAATAACGTTCAAAATATAAAACATTCTCATGCATTTTAATCCATCCATTCTCTTCAAGAAGTCGCATTAACGGTAAGAATGATTTTATTTATTGTTGGTTAGCTTCAAAATAACAATGTTATTAAAAAGAATAAGAGACTTATTATACTCTAAATATTGGTCTTACTTAAAAATGCATGCATTTAGTTGTATTCAGTGTTAAAAAAATATATTATATGGCTCTTACGGAAATACTTTTTAAAATATTTGGCTTGTATGGCTCTCTCAGCCAAAAAGGTTCCCAACCCCTGCCCTAGGGGAACAATGTTAAAATGTTTGATATAATGTGATTATATGCATATGACTGTAAGTATGCAGATGTGCTTTATACGTACAGTATGTGTACAAGTATGTTTGTACAGTGAATGTGTGTGTGGATGTATTTACCGTGAGTGTGTGTATGTACTGTATTTGTCTATGAATGTGGGAGCGTAGGTACCTATGTATGTGGGCAAGTACCAATGTGTGCGTGTATATGTATCAATGAATGATTATATGTATGTATTAATATTTGTGTTTTTGTGAGTATGAATGTATTTGTATGTAAGATATATTTGTCTCCAACTGTGCGGGAGCCAAAGTGCGGGAGAGAGACTGATTGATGGATTGATTGATTGATTGATACTTTTATTAGTAGATTGCACAGTTCAGTACATATTCCGTACAATTGACCACTAAATGGTAACACCCGAATAAGTTTTTCAACTTGTTTAAGTCGGGGTCCACGTTAATCAATTCATGGTAGACCCACCCAAAACCCAGAAAGATGTGACGCACCGCCCCCAGGGGCCCAGGGACTCCCCGCAGCCAGACCAAGTTCCTTCATACAACAGGAGCACTCTTGTAATTATATTATGTTTAATTTACTGCAAAAATGTAAGCCTTTTTAAAGTTTTGAACTGAACTCAGGTCAGTAGAATAACCATGCATTCACCTCTATACTTCTGCACTAATCAAAATATGGCTGCATCTTATAATCATTGTATATAGTGTCTGTATTTTATATTTACACATTTATCATTTCAATACCTCCACTTGGTGCCCCAATTTAAGATTGTTTTGAGATGAGAGCTGTCTCTCGGCTAATTATTATGCTTTTAATAACAAGTACAAATCTAAGTTACAAGCATCTCCACCATTAGTTGGCGTAGCAAATGTCACAGTGAGATCAGCTCAAAACATCTGATCTTACTAGAGATGGAGATAACTCTGTTTTCCAACTGTGGCAAGGAAGAGAGTGAGTGTGGAGGACAGTGCTGAGAAAAAGAGTGTCACACCTGGGTGAAGTCTTGTCTGGGTTTCGTCTGGTTTCATGTTTTTTCATTTCCTGTTTTATTTTGAAATGCTGACTCTGCCTCTCGTTTCAGATCACTTGCCCTTCCTCCTGTTTCACTGGTCTGACGTCCTTCCTGATTGCCTGATTGTGCCCACCTGTATCACCCTCCCTCATGTGTATAAATGTCTCACCCTCCTCATGTCCTGTGCCAGAGTGTTTCGTATCTTTTGTGCGTACCTCCAGCGTTCCATGTCCACAGTCATTGCCACGTTTTTGTACCCTTTTGATCCACGGGACTTTATTTGTTTGTAAACCTTTTTGTCAGGTAAGATTAGCTTCTTAGCATTGCCTCCGTTGGAGCGCTTTTTGTTGTATTTTGCATTTGGTATTCTTAGCACCTTTTTTCCCACCGCTGCTGGAGCGTTTTGAGTTTATTGAGATTTTTGTTAGTTTAGAGGTTAGGTAAGCTCTGTTTTGATAGCCCGTTTAGTTTCTCCCCTTTTGGACCCTTTCCCTTATCCAAATAAATATATTTTCTTAAAATCCTGCATCTGTGTTCAGAGTCCTGTTCTGGCCGTGACAAAGAGTTGGACAATAGTCATTCAATTAAAAAATAAATAATCAAACATGATTGCGTGTTTTACTAACTTGGCAAAGCAAATTAATCTAATTATTGATCGTCTGCACCATAATGTAATAGAATGAGTCTAACCCCAGCCAAAAATAAATCCAAAAGGTGGGCATTTATCCATTAAAATATAAAAATGCTGCTGATGGTGTGTTTGGCGGAGAAGCAGCTTTTTATTTATTTATTTATTTTTTCCCTCCGTGATGGCGCTGCTGTAGTGCCTGCTTTTGGCAGAAGCTCTGTGCTCTTGTGTCATCCTTTTGTGTTTCTGTTTCCCTTTTGTTTTCATGTGGGGGTTTTTTTTGCCTTTTGGTTCGGGACTCTTTGGGACTGTGTGACAAGGCTGTGGCACTTTTGTGGCTTCTATGGTGCTTTTTTGTGAACTTCTAAATAATAATCAATACATTTTACTTATAAGGGAACTTTCTAGGCACTCAAGGACACTGTACAAAATAGAAACAATAAAATCAATTGGATAAAAAGAATAAAGATCGATATGATTTACAATGAATAAGCAGTCAGGGATAGGTGTGTTTTGAGTCTTGATTTGAAGAGGCATATTGAGTCTAAGTTACGAAAGTCTGAAGGTAATGAGTTCCAAAGATGAGGGGCACAGCGGCTGAAAGCTCGGGCACTCACGGTGGACACAGATCTTAGAGAACGTGAGGGCGTGGCGACATCGAGCAGGTCAGAGAGATAGCTTTGAAAGTGAGGACAAATATTTTAAAGTGGATACGGTGTTTGATGGGTAGCCAGTGGAGTTGCTGCAGAACAGGGGTGATGTGCTGGATTGTAGGGGTTCTGGTGATTATCCGGGCTGCAGAGTTCTGGAGAAGCTGAAGTTTGTGAAGTGACTTGTGAGGGCAACCAAACAGGAGAGAGTTGCAGTAGTTCAGGTGAGAGGTGACAAGGCTATGGACTAGTATGCCAGCAGTATGTGGGGTAAGGGATGGACGAAGTCAATAAATGTTTCGTACATGAAAGTAAGCAGACCGGGTAATGTTGTTTATGTGGGCTTGAAAGGAGAGTGTGCAGTCGGGGATGACACCCAGACTCTTGACTTGGGAGGAGGGTGAGACAGAGGAATTGCCAAGAGTAACGGAAAAGCTGTTAATTTGGGAAGACTGGATTGAGTAACAAGTAAGATTTCGGTTTTATTACTATTGAGTTGAAGGAAATTGGATGAGAATCACTGTTTGAATTCACTGAGGCAGTCTGTAAGGGAGGAAGAGAGGCAGTTGGTTTGGTTGAAATGTAGACCTTGGTGTCATCCGCATAACAGTGAAAATGTATTTTAAATTTAGGGAAAATATTGCCAAGGGGAAGAATGTAAATGATAAAAAGCAGGGGACCAAGAACAGAGCCGTGGGGCACACCAGTGGAAACGGGAGACGGAGGGGATTTGAATGAACGGAGTTGAACAAACTGAGTGCGGTTGGAGAGGTCTGCTTCCTAGGAGCCTTTTAGACATGGAGAAGAGCTGCTGGGTCTCTGCCACACCAGAATCCATTTGGAGGGACTGGAGGAGATGTGGATGAAGAGACAGGGCTGCGGAGCTGGCGCTGGCACGAAACGGACAAGCTTCACAGTGTCTTGGCTGAGTGAGCGGGTATCGTGTCACATTCGGAACGCATTGTGATGCGCAAAGATGTCACCCCCAGATGCAGTGGGACCAGACAGGCATGATTGCAGGTAAGAAACTGATTTTAATATACAAAAGATAAAAGAACACTGGTGCAAACACAAAAGAAAGTGCGTGCCTATGCACAGAAGCTAACGCTAATATTAGTAGAGAGTACAAACCGTCCAAAAGCGTGTGCCGAGTGCCCGAAAGGTAAGATGAGACTTAGCAAGCAAAACAAGGACTTAGAGAAAACATACGAGACTGTTGTGTGTAGCAAACCATGAGCCAAGAACGAACTGAGGAAGAATGCAGGCTTAAATACTAAAACAATAATCAAAAACAGGTGTGCGACAGAAAGTCAGTGAAGGTGGAGCAAATGAAGTCACCATGGTAATGAATACAAAAAAGGAAGTGCTCAAACAATGGGATCGGAAGAGTCCAGAAATAATCAAAACACAAAAAGGGACTCAAACATAGACTAAAGATGTGATCCCCCACCCCCACAACGAGACAGTCCAAAGGTGAAAGGAGGGAGGAGGAGGGACCTGGTGGAGGGTCGCCGAGTCCTGTGTCTCCGAATCCACCGAGGACACGACAGGTGGCGGCGGCGGGTGGAATGCCGCTGCAGCAGAAGTCTTGGCAGCCGGCCCCACAGAGGCCACATCCGTGGCTGACGAGGAGATGGGTGCGTCCTGTGAGCAGGACGCCCGGGTCAGGACGAGGAGCAGACGCTGATGCCGGCCTAGGAGCAGGTGCTAATGCCGGCAGAGGAGCAGGCGCTGATGCCGGCAGAGGAGCAGGCGCTGATGCCGGCAGAGGGTCAGGCGCTGGTGTCAGCCGAGGAGCAGGCGCTGATATCAGCCGAGGAGCAGGCGCTGGTATCAGCCGAGGAGCAGGCGCTGGTATCAGCCGAGGAGCAGGCACCGGTATCAGCTGAGGAGCAAGCACCGGTATCAGCCGAGGAGCAGGAACTCGTACTAGTCGAGGAGCAGGCACTGGGACCCTCCTAGGAGTAGGCACTGGGACCCGCCGAGGAGCAGGAACTGGAGTGTGATCCAGACCAGGACTACGATTATAACTGGGACTATACCTTGGGCAAACACTACGTCTATGACTAGGACTGGGAATATAGCTACGATTAGGAACGTGACTGGGAGTCAGCCTAGGACTTGGGCAAAGACTTGGGCAAGGACTAGGACTAGCAGTCATACTAGGGCTTGGGCAAGGACTAGGACTCGGACTATGCATCAGTCTACGAGTCCGACTAGAACTTGG
This sequence comes from Nerophis ophidion, assembly GCF_033978795.1. Lineage (NCBI taxonomy): Eukaryota > Metazoa > Chordata > Actinopteri > Syngnathiformes > Syngnathidae > Nerophis > Nerophis ophidion. The sequence continues at coordinate 32,993,320 of NC_084612.1, forward strand.
ACTGTGACTACGACAGGGACTAAGACTGAGACTACGAGACAGACTACAACTACGACTAGAACTATGACTAGGACTTGAACTCTGACTATAACTACGACTACGATTCTAACGTGAAGAGCGACTAGAAGTACAACTTGGACCGGAACTCTGACTACACATCAGTCTACGAGTTGGACTAGAACTTGGACTACGACAAGGGCTAGGACTGAGACTACGACTAAGACTGGGAATAAGACAAGAACTAGGTATAGGACTATCACTATGAACAGAACTGGGGCTAGAACTAAGACTCGGGTCAGGACTCGGATCAGGTCCCGGACCAGGACTCGAACCAGGACTCGGACCAAGACTCAGACTACGCATCAGTCTACGAGTCGGTCTACGAGTTGGATCAGGGGTCGGTCTACAGGTTGGACCAGAAGTCGGACCAGGACTAGAACTAGGGCAAGGACTGAACACAGGTGGAGGTGGTCTAACAGGTCGTTGCGGCTTGGTGGGTCGCAAGACCGGAGGTGGAGGTCTAGTGGGTCGTTCAGGCTTAATAGGGAGGAACACCGGTGGAGGAGGTCTAATTCGTGGTTTAGGCTTAGTGTTTCGCAGCTGTGCTACTTCCGTAGCACAGCTACTATCACCAGCCCCCCCCCCCCCTCTCAAGACACGGATCCCAGACACGCTCCTCGTGGCCAGAGACTGACCCCAAGAGAGGGAGGTGGGAGGTCAGGAGGGGAGTAGACTGGGTGGGAGAAAAACTTACAGAGGGAGGGGTTTGAAAATCATGGGACTGAGGAAAACAAAATTTGGAACAAAATCTGTCATAAGCATTATTTTTAGAACAAAAATCCTTAGTGGGGGGCTTACAGAGGGAATAATTTTCATGTAAAATAAAATCTTGGTGGATAACGTCATCCCTAGTGGGAGGGGTGACGTCACCACCGGGAAGTGAAACATTGTCTATGGAGGCTGACGGTAGTTTTTGCCACACAGCCCAATAGATAGCGGGTTTGGAAAACGGACAGGAATAACCAAACCTTAATGGGGAAAACTGGGCTGGAGTTACTGCTGTCCGCGGAAGGAGTCCTCAAAAGCGGCGCGGCTTGACGAGGAGGTGACTCCAGGTGGTCCCCCGCGAGGTGACTGGTCTTAGCTTGGCTCATGCTGTCACATTCGGAACGCATTGTGATGCGCGGAGATGTCACCCCCAGATGCAGTGGGACCTGACAGGCAGGATTGCAGGTAAGAAGCTGATTTTAATATACAAAAGATAAAAGAACACTGGTGAAAACAGAAAAGAAAGTGCATGCCTACGCACGGAAGCTGACGCTAATATTAGCAGAGAGTCCAAACTGTCCAAAAGCACGTGCCGAGCGCACGAAAGCTAAGACGAGACTTAGCAAGCAAAACAAGGACTTAGAGAAAACATACGTGACTGTTGCGTGTAGCAAACCATGAGCCAAGAACGAACTGAGGAAGAATACAGGCTTAAATACTAAAACCATTAAAAACAGGTGTGCGACAGAAAGTCAATGCAGGTGGAGCAAATGAAGTCGCCATGGTGATGAATACAAAAAAGGAGGTGCTCAAACAAAGGGATCAGAAGAGTCCAGAAGTAATCAAAACACAAAAAGGGACTCAAACATAGACTAAAGATGTGATCCGGGAACCGGATCACAACATATCAGACACCTCGGTCTCCTTAGACGCTTTCTTGCTCATCCATGCGGATTGGACACCGGCCGAGAGTTGGTGGTGGGCGGCCGAGAGTTGAGACGGCTCTCTTGGTTACTTTGTTGGGTCATCTCCTGTCTCTGGCCATGCTCCACCCACCCCAGCAGACGATGGCATGTAACACCGCAGAGGCCACCATAGTGTATATGTTTTTTTTATATTGTTGTTGTTGTTTTACTTTTGTGGCCGAGTGTACAATTGGCTGGTTGAATCAGCTCTGCTTTTTTAATGTCTTTAATGTCCTGTGTTTTCTTTGATGTTTCCCTCTTACACATGTTTATAAATGCTATTTGAAGTTGTGTTTTTTTCCTTGGCCTCAGTCTGAACCAGGGGCGTCGCCAGACAGATTTCACTGGGGCACGTGCCCCAGTGTTGATCAGCAGTGCCCCAGTAAACATTTCACCAATAAGAAAAAATGCTTCAGAGTTTTAAGTTTATACAACATAGACAACAGCGCACATACTACTTAGTATGGTAATTGATTGCTACTGTATTCACTCCACGTAACAATGAGCACATGGCTACTTAATATGGTAATTTATTCACGTGTGGATCAAGACTTCGGTTGAGAGAGAGAGAGAGAGAGAGAGAGAGAGTAAGAGAGAGTCAGAGAGAGAGAGAGAGAGACAGAGAGAGAGAGAGGCTGCAAATCACTGCTGAGGTAGGTAACGTTAGCCAAAAACAATTTGTTGATTATATTATTTTGATTTTGATTTTACTCAAACTGTAACTCCTAGATGGATATCAGAAAGTTATTCGCCCGCAGCAGGGAAGAAGCAGCGAGGAATGAGAGATGTAAGTGAAGTCCTAGCTAGCTAGGCAACATCATTGTCTTAAGTTGATGCTAAGTTAGCTAACGTTATTCCTTGTATCAAGACAAACATATTCATTTGCTGTATGAGCTGTCGGGGGAATTTCCAATGAACATGAAACATTATGTTGGTTATTGTCTGCTGGTTCTGCATCAATGATGATTTGTAGTAAGCATGTGTGAGTTGAGTACTTCTCAAATGGTTTATCTTCAGGAAGAAAAACATTTTCCATATCAAGTCGTGAGCCAAATTTTTAAATAATTCAAGTTTATTTCACAGAAAAATAGCACAGTAGACTTGTCTTGTTAATCGGTGTGACTTTGACTAAAATAATCTTGTTTTGTCACCAGAAAAATGGCTACAGCTAAAGCATCTGGTTTTGTTTCCAGAAAAAATATTAACATGTCTGTATTTGTTTTCAGAAAGATGGCTGAAAATATCGGGTTTTGTTGCCCCATTTAGATTTTTTTTAAATATATTTCCATGTCTGTCCTGAGTCCTCCTCCAACTTGTTAGTCGGTTTGCCTTTTGCTAAAATACTCACTAATAGTCACTAGAAAAATGGCTGAAAAATATCTGGTTTTGTTGCCACAATTTGATTTTTTTCTCCCTAAACTTTTTTTTTTCATGCATCTGACTGCGACTCACTGAAAATGACACACAATCCACTTTTATGTCACGACCTAGCAGTTGGGAACCACTGGTCAACTGTATTACAGTTACTGTAATATTTCCATGTCTGTCCAGAGTGATTGACCACGTTGCAAAAATGAAAACGAGACGTTACAGTTTACTTCTCAGAAAATGATTCCCTGAACAGACACACAACAGTTGTTCATTTATTCTACTGCTGTGGCTTTATTGTTTTGTGTATATTTTATAGTTTTGTGTATCTGAAATAGGATTAGCCACATTGCCATAAATGGAAATTAAATAATATAAAAGAACCTGGAGATGTAGGGGTGCTTTATTTTTTGTTTTACTTTTGTAGATGTTAAATTTGCAGATGATTACTGCAATAAATATTTCAAAAAGATTTATTGCTCTTCCTTTTTGCTTTTACCAGTAGCAGTTTACAAGTCTGGAGTAAAAAAGTGCACAAGTAGGTCAAATGCATCAGCTAATTACAGGTGGTTAATCAAAAATCCATACAACATAATCTAAAATGATTTCATAGTTTAAAGCACTATATATGTATTTTTTATGATAAATAAGTGCTAAAAATGTTTTTGCTTGCGCGCTTTGCACGCTCACATGAATTATTTGTGCCCCAGTACAGTATTAGGTCTAGTGACGCCCCTGGTCTGAACCCCTTCTCCAGGGGCCCAGGCTTAGACTGAGCAGCGTTTACCTGTTTCTCACCTTTTTTGTAAGGGGCGCCAGAAGTTGGCCGACTCGTCAGCGATCCTGTTCTGCCTCCCTGTAATGTTCGTCTTCTCTTGAATGGGATTGTGTTGAAAATGTTAATATCTCCTCGGGGATTATTAAAGTATTTCTGATTTTGGAAGGCAACACCATAGAAGTCCACTCTCCATGTTAAATGATGTAAAAGTACATTATTATAACATTACTTTCTAGAATTACTGTATTTCTTCGTACATTATATTGTGTTTTATAAAATATTTCTCATTTAGAATGTAGATTTTCTCTTTAAAAGGCATGTTACATGTTAAAAATTGGGGATGTTGTACCTGGGCCCCAAACACACGGGTTCCTCTGGGCCAGGGGTCGGGAACCTTTTTGGCTGAGAGAGCTATGAAAGCCAAGTATTTAAAAATGTATTTCCGTAAGAGCCATATAATATTTTTATAACACTGAACACAACTAAACACGTGCATTTTTAAGTAAGACCAACATTTCTAGAGTATAATAGGTATCTTATTCTGTGTAATAACATTGTTATTCTGAAGCTAACTGTGGTGGGGGCGTGGCCTGTGGGCCTGCAGCAAACTTGGGTGTCCCAGGACCGGCCTCAAAATCAGCGACAGGTGCGTAGATGGCCCACCTGGGCCTTGTTATCTAATCACCTGTCGCTCTGTTATAAGCAGCAGCCAGGAGGAGAGACGGGGTGGAGGCTGGAGCCAGAGCGCGAGCGAGAGAGAAAAATACAATTGCTGGAAAGCAACTGAGGGACTATTTGAAAAATAAAACAATAATGTAACCCTGAAAGGGGCTCTCATGTCGGTGCTTGGTGGTCTGCAGAATCCCCAGGAGGGCAAGCCCCACACTAACCAATAATAAATAAATTACTACTTACGATTAACGCAACTTCTTGAACATAAAAAAACATGAGAATGTTTTATATTTTGAACGTTATTTTTAACACTGTAATTACAAGTGGAATTATTCATTACTTATCGTGTTAAGGAATGTCAGCTCAGATTTATCCGAGAGCCAGATGCAGTCATCAAAAGAGCCACATCTGGCTTTAGAGCCATAGGTTCCCTACCCCTGCTCTGGGCTATTGGAAAGTTTTTTTTCTGCCACTAAAGGAATAGAAATATGTGAAATATTTTTTATAAAAAATGACAATAAATTAATTAATAGGGTTTTTAATTTAGTCAAATTAAGAATATCAAAGATTATATAGTATCTATCAAAACACAAAATGGTTTTAATGTCATCAAATCTCACATTTAAGCATACACACCCAGCACCAACATTTTGGTGCGTATCTCAGCTACATTCGGGCGGAAGGCGGTGTACACCCTGGACATGTCGCTACCTCATCCCAGGGCCAACACAGATAGACAGACAACATTCACACTCACATTCACACACTAGGGCCAATTTAGTCTTGCCAATCAACCTATCCCCAGGTGCATGTCTTTGGAAGTGGGAAGAAAGCCGGCGTACCCGGAGGGAACCCACGCAATCACGGGGAGGACATGCAAACTCCACACAGAAAGATCCCGAGCCCGGGATTGAACTCAGGACTACTCAGGACCTTTGTATTGTGAGGCAGACACACTAACCCCTCTGCCACCGTGCTGCCCCAAATCAATGCAATAATTAGTTTTTTTTCGGTGCATGTAAACATACCAAGTGTGTGTGTATGATGCGGCAATGTTAGTTTAGGGTGGCATGGGGTGCCTTTTTGGAGTCTTGTGTATGAACTTGGTGCTTGGTCCCTGGTTACAGTTGTATTGTACCTGAATGAATAGCGACTGTTTTTCTTAACATGTAATTGCAGTTCAATATATATATATATATATATATATATATATACAGTATATATATATACAGTATATATATATATATATATATACTGTATATATATATATATATATATATATATATATATATATATATATATATATATATATATATATTAGGGCTGGGCAACGATTAAAAATTTTAATCGAAGTTAATCGCACTATTTCTCCGATTATTCGCGATTAACTGCATTGTATATGCAAAGCCCAATAATGAATTCAAAAGTAGTGTGTAGTGCACCTTTATTGGAATATTCTCCCACATGAACAAAAGTGCCAAAACATTTGTTGTGCAAACACAATTTAAATCAGTCCTTGTTATACAGTAGCAGTTAAATAGCATATTTTATGAAAATCAACTCAAAAAATGTAAATACAAACATTTGAGCTTATTGCCACTGCCATGGTATTTAAGTTATCCTGTTTGTTATGGAAAATAAATATAATCTACATACAAATCTCTGAGCCACAATCATAACATCTGAACAGGCAATTTCTGAGGTAACAGCAGAATTTTTTTTTTTATCAGGGATCTTATGTTTAAAAAACCTATATTATAGGTAGTGGGCTGTTTTAGGAAATTTTTGATCAAATTATCTGTAGTAGCAATATTAATAATGTTGTGTTTATTCTGCGTAGTGCACTTAAAATAATTATGACCATATCTAGGAATTGATATGATGGGAATTTTCCGATTGTTTGCTTGGTGCTTTGATAAATTGAACGCATCATATACATGGTACTATATTGTGATGTTATGAGCCAGGGAAAAAAAGAACTACCCTACCCAGCATGCAACAGGAGTGACGAGCATGCGCGGTAGCCCGGTATAGGATGTGTCGCCATGACGGCATCTTGTATGTTGTGATATGCACGCTCTGAAAGCAAACGTTAAGAACTCAGCCAACACTCCTCGTCTGCATTATTCATGAATAGACAGACAACACATACACTCCGCTGCTTCACAAGCCGCTGGATGTAGCCGGCAAAGTATTCCCATGCTAGCTAGCCGGTCTAGCAAGCACGCGTCATTCAGTCCAAAACGGCCCGATCTATCCACATTCAGAATTGTCTGGCAGTCGTAAGTGATCCCGGAGTGACCAGGCTGTAAGCCAGCCAAGAAATTTGCAGAATTGTCCGGTATTTTTGCCAAATGTTCCATCTTTACCAAGAGCTCCTCAACGCCGAAGCCCGTCCGGGTGACGCCATCTTGTTAAGAAAAGGCGTTAACAAAATAAAAGCATGTAAACAACATACGCAAATGTGCGATAAAATAATTGTCGGCGTTAATAGATTGATGAATTAACTCGTAATTAACGCATTAATTTGCCCACCCCTAATATATATATATATATCAGTGACGTGCTGTGAGCTATACACCAGGTGAGGCATAGATACTTTTGGAGGGTTTTTTTCTTATTTTTTTTTACTTAAATTCATACGTTCAGCTCTAATCACTGTTAATTTAGGTTGCACATTAGAATAACAGGAAAAAGAAGGGAGATATTCGCTGTCATAAGAACTTCATCATAATGATATTATGATATGACAAAGGGGTCCAAAAAGTATTTGATAAAGTTATTAAATACTTTTTAGTCTCATTTGCTTTTAACAAAATTAATCAAGTATTGTGAGTGTGTCACACATTTCTGTAATTTGTATCTGAAGCAGCAATAGCTATCCTCCATGAAAACGTACTTTGTATGATCACATTCAAAGACCAGTTTAGTATTTAATCTTGGATACAGTATATAGGCTGTACACTAAGCGGAAAGAGGGAGGATGAGGGCTCTTGAGCGTCAAGGCCATAGTCCTGGATGAAACATCAAAAATTTGAGAATACATATAGAAAAAATGGCCCAGAAGGATGAACCACTAAGTTAATGTCTCAGGCAGGAGAACCCTGATGAGAGTACAGAGGAGGAGGAGGAGCAGAAAACCTAGACAGACACGCCCCTACATGGCATATACCACCGTTAGTTATAGGAAGTGGCTGATATTAAGAAATCCGACCAGTGGCTGGAATATGCAGGACTGGCAGACAGCACAAATGCCCTAATCAGAGCAGCACAAGAACAGGCCATAAGCACAAGAGCAATAGAGGCCAGGCTCTACAAGAGTAGATCAGACCCAAGAGGCAAACTGTGCAAAGAAGCCCCTGAAAGAGTCCAGCACATAGTAGTAGGCGGTAAGATGCTAACTGGATCAGCGTACATGGAGAGGCACAACCAAGTAGCTGGATAGTATACAGAAACATCTGCAACCAGTATGAAATAGAAGTACTCAAATCTCAATGGGCCATACCAGAGAAGGTGGCTGAGAACAACAGGGCCAAGGTTCTGTGGGACTTCAGCTTCCAGACTGACAAACAGTTTCTGGCTAACCAACCAGACATAGTGGTGGTGGACAAAGAGCAGAAAAGGGTGGTAGTGGTAGATGTGGGAATCCCAGCTGACACTAACATTAGGAAGAATGAACACGGGAAACTTGAGAAGTACCAATGGTTGAAAGAGCACCTGGAATGGATGTGGAAGGTCAAGGCTAGCGTGGTCCCGTGGTAGGGGGGGCGCTCAGAGCAGTGACCCCCAAAATGTGAGAGTGGCTCCAACAGATCCCAGGATCAACATCCGAAGCCTCAGTCCAGAAGAGCGCAGTCCTAGGAACAGCCAAGATACTGCGCAGAACCCTCAAACTCTCAGGCCTCTGGTCGAGGACCCGAGCTTGAGGATGACACAGGATATATACAAACCCCGTTTCCATATGAGTTGGGAAATTGTGTTGGATGTAAATATAAACGGAATACAATGATTTGAAAATCATTTTCAACCCATATTCAGTTGAATATGCTACAAAGACAACATATTTGATGTTAAAACTGATAAACATTTTTTTTTTTTTTGCAAATAATCATTAACTTTAATATTTGATGCCAGCAACACGTGACAAAGAAGTTGGGAAAGGTTGCAATAAATACTGATAAAGTTGAGGAATGCTCATCAAACACTTATATTCAAGATTCAAGATTGTTTATTGTCATATGCACAGTTAAACAGACAGTTTGCCGTACAATGAAAATCTTACTTTACTAGTCCACCCTTCAACAAGTCACACGGTACTTAGCTAAAAAATAAAAAATAAAAAAAGTATATACAAGGCACAGTAAGTAACATAACATTATTGCACATTCTGATTGACAGTCAACAGTATAAATATGGAGGTGTCCTTGGGTCACAGCAGCAGTTAAAGTGTCTTTAGTGATCAAAGGTGAAAGGTGTCTACAGTGATGGTTCACAGTGCGAGGGTGGTCAAGGTAGCTGTCTTTTGTTCAAAAAGACAAAAGTAAAGACGGGGGGGTTGGGGGGAGCTAGCATTCACAAGTTAGCATTCACAAGCCTGATGGCCTGTGGGTAGAAACTGTTTGTCAGTCTCGTAATTCTGGATATCAGGCTCCTGTATTGTCTGCCTGATGGTAGGAGGCTGAAGAGACTGTGCTGGGGGTGTATACTGTCCTTTATGATGTTGTGTGCTCTCTTGGTGGCCCTGGTAGAGGACATGTCCTGTAGTGAGGGGAATGTTGCTCCTGATATGTACTGAGCAGTTTTAATCACTCGCTGGAGTGCCTTCCTGTCCTTTATGATGGTAAGGACACTCTCAACCGTACTTCTATAGAAGTTGCAGAGAATTTTGGGTGGCATACCAAATTTTGTCAGCCTTCTTAGGAAGTACAGTCGCTGCTGGGCTTTCTTTATTGTTTGTTGAGTGTTGTGATCCCAGGTGAGGTCCTCGCTGATATGGGTCCCGAGGAATTTAAAGGTTTTCACCCTGTCCACCTTTGTCCCCCCTATGTACAGAGGTGTGTACTGTGCACTCCTTCTCCGTGGGTCAAAATTAATCTCCTTAGTCTTGTCTGTGTTCAAGGAGATATTATTAATATTATTATATGGAACATCCCACATGTGTGCAGGCTAATTGAGAACAGGTGGGTGCCATGGTTGGGTATAAAAACAGCTTCCATTAAATGCTAAGTAATTCACAAACAAGGATGGGGCGAGGGTCACCAATTTGTAAGCAAATTATCGAACAGCTTTAGAACAACATTTCTCAACGAGCTATTGCAAGGAATTTAGGGATTTAACCATCAACGGTCCGTAAAATCATCAAAAGGTTCACAAAATCTGGAGAAATCACTGCACGTAAGCGATGATATTACGGACCTTTGAGCCCTCAGGCGGTACTGCATTAAAAACCGACATCAGTGTGTAAAGGATATCACCACATGGGCTCAGGAATACTTCGGAAAACCACTGTCAGTAACTACAGATGGTCGCCACATCTGTAAGTGCATGTTAAAACTTTACTGCTCCGCCTGCAGTCCAGACATGTCTCCCATCGAAAATGTGTGCCGCATTATGAAGCGTAAAATATGACAACAAGACCCCGGACTGTTGAACAATTTAAGCTGTACATCAAGCAAGAATGGTTAAGAATTCCACTTTCAAAACTTCAACAATTAGTTCCCTCAGTTCCCAAATGTTTATTGAGTGTTGTTAAAAGAAAATGTGATGTATCACAGTGGTGAACATGCCCTTTCCCAACTACTTTGGCATGTGTTGCAGCCATGAAATTCTAAGTTAATTATTATTTGTAAAATAAAATAAAGTTTATGAGTTTGGACATTAAATATGTTGTCTTTGTAGTGCATTCAATTGAATATGGGTTGAAAGTGATTTGCAAATCATTCTATTCGTTTATATTTACATCTAACACAATTTCCCAACTCAAATGGAAACGGGGTTTGTGTATACTGTATATATATATATATATATACACATATACATATATATATGTATGTATACATATGTATGTATATATATATACATATATATATATATATATATATATATATATATATAAGGGCGATATATCGACATACGTATATACACATATACATATATATATGTATGTATACATATGTATGTATATATATATATACATATATATATATATATATGTATATATATATGTATATATATATATATATATATATATATATATAAGGGCGATATATCGACATACGCGATATATCGCGGGTTTGTCTCAGTGCGATATAGAAAATGACTACTCAGTGGCCTTGTGGTTGGAGTGTCCGCCCTGATATCGGTAGGTTGTAAGTTCAAACCCCGGCCGAGTCATACCAAAGACTATAAAAATGGGACCCATTACCTCCTTCCTTGGCACTCAGCATCAAGGGTTGGAATTGGGGGTTAAATCATCAAAAAATTATTCCCGGGCGCGACACAGCTGCTGCCCACTGCTCTCCTCACCTCCCAGGGGGTGGAACAAGGGAATGGGTCAAATGTAGAGGACAAATTTCACCACACCTAGTGTGTGTGTGACAATAATTGGTACTTTAACTTAACTTTAACTATATTGTGACATTCAAATATATGTTCACACACAATTGTTTTTAGCTGCGGGCATTAAACTGCATGCGTCTCTCCCTCTTTCTTGTCTCTCCTTCTCACAAAGACTTAAAACAAGCGCACCTTCTTCTCATACATCACGCGTGCAATGTCACACGCCCTCCCCGAGCAGAGAGGTAGCGGCATGGGTAACGTTAGCTGTGATGCTAGCGAAGTTGTGCAAGGGGTAATACAAGAAAAAGAAGGTGTGAATCTGGTAACAAATGGAGGAAGAATTAATCCCCAAGAAAAACAGCAGGGGCTCCACTGTCTGGCGGTCATTCGGCTTCAAGCTGGAAGATGTCGAATCGACAATTTTAATTCGTCAAGTGTGGGGCACAAGCGTTGCTACCAAAAGTAGCATTACTGCTAATATGTAGCATCATTTAATAAATACAGTTTTGGTCAATTGACTTAATTGTGATTTCCCTCTCTGCATGAAAGTTTAAAATGAGCATATATTAATGCAGTATGAACAAAAATGTTTTATTGCAGACACATAGAATCATCATACTGCTGTGATTATATGTATCAAGTGTTAATTCAAGGCTAAGGCAAAATATCGAGATATATATCGTGTATTGCGACATGGCCTACAAATATTGAGATATTAAAAAAAGGCTCTACAAATAATCACAAATAATCAATTCTCAGTAGAAAATAATACAGTACATTTAAAATTAACCAAATATTATAGCAGTAGTATTGTTGCACGTGCAACAGTGGCAATGAGATGTGTGTATAGCTGGTGTATGATAATGGAGGAAATTCTGTCCCCCAGCGTCTGTAGGTCGTTACTGCATGTAATTAGATTTGTTGATGCTAAGGAGAAAATGCTTAAAGTGAAAAAACTAAAAATAAAATAGTGATTAAAGTAGACATGATCCTACAAGAAAAAAAGTTTTAAAAAATCGTAATTTTCCTCTTATTTGTGAAAACAGAAACAATAATGTAGACCAGTTCAATATTTTGAAATGAATAAAACTATTGTTTTGGATACACACCGTTTTACATCTGGGTCAACAATGGGGACAACATAGCCATTGTAGCATCATCATATTTTATAATATCATAATTATATGTATGGGGGGTCCTTGGGACCCCCCTCCCTCCAAAAAAAATTAAATAAACCTTTTTTTTTGTATAATGTGGTCTTCATCTTCATCTGTTGCCTGATGACATAATGCTTTGCTCCCTGTTTCTTATCGTAGTTCCTCAGTGATTAGCCTTATTCTGCACAAGTTATACTGATTATTTCACTATACATACTGTGTCAGGTAAATAATTGCATTTTCGGTGTTGAGTGTTCCACATTGCAGATCATTTTCAGAAGATTTAAGGATTCATTTTTTATAGCTTTGATCATCCATCCATCCATCCATTTCCTTTTGGGGTTGCGGGGGGGGCGCTGGCGCCTATCTCAGCTACAATCGGGCGGAAAGCGGTGTACACCCTGGACAAGTCGCCACCTCATCGCAGGGCCAACACAGATAGACAGACAACATATATATATATATATATATATGTATATATATATATATATATATATATATATATATATATATATATATATATATATATATATATATATACATATATATATATATATATATATATATATATATAGCTTTGATCGGGTTTATTTAAAATTGTAAAATACAATGCAAAAAAGTATGTAACTTTTAGGCTTCAATGTTAGCAAACATTTTTGGGAAGTCAATAAACAAACCTGAGTCATTTATATACTTTCTGTGGTTGAAGCTATGACTGTTTGGCGTGCGTCCTGATATGATTATGCAAATTATGCTTTGTTCATCACAACAGAGGGAATTCCCTCAACGCTAAAGTTGGATGGATGACAAACACAGCTCAAATCCATATAAGTGATCAGACAAATTATGTGTAGTTTGAAATGCATTTCATCAAATTGAGAGCTATTTTTGAATACATTTCTAATATATTGGCTTTCTCATGTGGCCAAATGAAGTAACTACAGTATTACAATATGCCCAATGTGTATGGCCTGCAAAAGCCTGCAAATAATCTGCTTATGTTTTTTACTTAAAGTATTCATTCTTTGCATTTTGACGGGAAAATGCACATAATTTATGCAATTGCACATCTTTTAAACTTCCATCCATCCATTTTCTACCGCTTGTCACTCAGGAGGGTACTTGAATATTATATAATAATACAACATATTTTACATACATACACCAGTATCATATTATAGTACATTTCCAACATTTTATTTTCCAAAAATACTTAAACATCTGCCTGACCTCTGATTTTGAAGTAAGTTATTCAACAAATTGTACATGAAAATATATATACTGAAAATAACTAGGCAGTTGCGTAATAATATATAATATAATAAGTATATTATGAGGCGATTAAACATTTGTATTCATATATCCATCCATCCATTTTCTACCGCTTATTCCCTTTTTGGGGTCGCGGGGTGTGCCTATCTCAGCTACAATCAGGTGGAAGGCGGGGTACACCCTGGACAAGTCGCCATCTCATCGCAGGGTCAACACAGATAGACAGACAACATTCACACTCATTTACTGTTAAACACAGCCTTCTGAGTGCAGCCATAACTGCAATGTGGCCTTCAATGAATACAAGTTTGAAACAGACAATAACCAATAAGAAAAAAGCAATTTGCTTTGATAAAGAAGGATGCAAATTACAACCATAAAAATAAACACATTGTGTCTGCCAAAATTAAAATTAGCAATGAAAAATGTTTGTGTGTTGGCTTGATTGTTCACTTATTTATTTAATGTGTTAGTATGACGGGCTTCACGGTGGCAGAGGGGTTAGTGCGTCTGCCTCACAATACGAAGGTCCTGAGCAGTCAGGGTTCAATCCTGGGCACGGAATCATTCTGTGTGGAGTTTGCATGTCCTCCCCGGGAATGCGTGGGTTCCCTCCGGGTACTCCGGCTCCCTCCCACTTCCAAAGACATGCACCTAGGGATAGGTTGATTGGCAACACTAAATTGGCCCTAGTGTGTGAATGTGAGTGTGAATGTAGTCTGTCTATCTGTGTTGGCCCTGCGATGAGGTGGCGACTTGTCCAGGGTGTACCCCGCCTTCGGCCCGATTGTAGCTGAGATAGGCGCCAGCGCCCCCCGCGACCCCAAAAGGGAATAAGCGGTAGAAAATGGATGGATGTCCAGGGTGTACACCACCTTCCGCCCGATTGTAGCTGAGATAGGCACCAGCGCCCCCCGCGACCCCTAAGGTAATAAGCGGTCGACAATGGATGGATGGATGGATGGTGTTAATGTGACACATTGGGCACAGGGAGTGAACAAACAAATGTGTTAGAAATTGCTACGAGATGGAAAAGGGGTAAGGCTATGCTTCTTCCTACTTCTTTTTGGATATTTTGTAATAAGAAATTGGAAATATTAGACATGCCCTATTGTAATTGTATGTGTGTTCAAAATAAACAACAACCATAACCATACTCAGAAGTAATCTGTCATTGTGGATGTACTAACTCATGTTCACGTTTTGCTTTTTCCTCTATTCACTGCTGCACTATTATTTATAAGCTTTGTACGTATTAGTTATTTATGTACTTGTTTATATGCTTTAGTCCAGGGGTCACCAACCTTTTTGAAACCAAGAGCTACTTCTTGGGTACTTATTAATGCGAAGGGCTACCAGTTTGATACACACTTAAATAAATTGCCAGAAATAGCCAATTTGCTCAATTTACCTTTAATAAATGCATACATACACACACACACACACATATATATATATATATATATATATATATATATATATATATATATATATATATATATATATATAAATGGGTATTTCATGTCTGTTATTCCGTCGTACATTTGTTTTCCTTTTACGGAAGGTTTTTTGTAGAGAATAAATTATTTAAAAAAAAAACACTTAATTAAACGGTTTAAAAGAGGAGCAAACACGAAAAAAATGAAAATTTAATTTTGAAACATAGTTTATCTTCAATTTCGACTCTTTAAAATTCAAAATTCAACCGAAAAAAATGAAGAGAAAAACTGATTAAGATTCATTTTAGAATTTTGATGACATGTTTTAAATAGGTTAAAATCCAATCTGCACTTTGTTAGAATATATAACAAATTTGACCAAGCTATATTTCTAACGAAGACAAATCATTATTTATTCTAGATTTTCCGGAACAAAAATTTTAAAAGAAATTCAAAAGACTTTGAAATAAGATTTAAATTTGATTTTACAGATATTCCTGATTTGCCAGAATAATGTTTTTGAATTTTTATCATAATAAGTTAGAATAAATATTTCACAAATATTCTTCATTGAAAAAACAGAAGCTAAAATGAATAATTTAATTAAAGTTCATTTATTATTCTTTACAATAAAAAAAATAAATTTACTTGAACATTGATTTAAATTGTCAGGAAAGAAGAGGAAGGAATTTAAAAGGTAAAAAGGTAGATGTGTTTAAAAACCCTAAAATCATTTTTAAGGTTGTATTTTTTCTCTAAAATTGTCTTTCTTGGTTGTTATAAGTTATAAGAAGCAAAGTAAAACAATAAATGAATTCATTTAAACAAGTGAAGACCAAGTCTTTAAAATATTTTCTTGGATTTTCAAGTTCTATTTGAGTTTTGTCTCTCTTAGAATTAAAATTGTCGAGCAAAGCGAGACCAGCTTGTTAGTAAATAAATACAATTTAAAAAATAGAGGCAGCTCACTGGTAAGTGCTGCTATTTGAGCTATTTTTACAACAGGCCAGCGGGCTACTCATCTGGTCCTTACGGGCACCGCGTTGGTGACCCCTGCTTTAGTCACTCTGTAATATGTACCGGTATCTTGATTCTAAATATCCGCGAAAGGGGAGTAGTCAAATATACGAGGGTCGTCAAACGCAACACCACCTGACTGTTGTATCTCGAGCGCCCCCTACGAGGTCAGAAATCAACTCTTTCTGATGACGTCACCAGTAGAGTTGTCATGGCGTCTTTTGGACCGAATCTACTGCTGCAATTTAGCTAGAATTCGGTCGACAGTCGATCAACCGAAATGGAGAAAAATGCAGCCGTGCATCGAGACATTGTCGGAAGCACCGCCATCAGGGCGGACACTATCGACGCTGCGCTCGTGGGAGGCGTGAAAGGAACGGCCGAGAAATGCACAAATAGTGAGGCTTCTCACACTACTTTGCTTGATAATAACAGCACGGTGGATCATCCGAGCCCCCTGATTTTGAACCCCAGTGTGGGAAAGTGCGAACTAGCGGACCTGGTCGAGGACCAGACCGCGCAGGAGGAGAAGAAGTACGCCGAGGAGATCGGCTCCGGATCCGGGGAGCAGATCAGCAACGGGACGGGGACTGAGCCAGCCCTGGCCGCGGCAGATAAGGAGGGTGGTGCCTCAAAGTTAGTAAACAACCAAAGCGACGGGCCGTCTTCACCTCCCGCGAAGGACGGCGCAGGTGTGCGGGAAAGCGAGACGACTCAACTTGCCAAACCGACCCATCTGTGCACAGCCACAGCGAGCCGAACCGCCCCACAAGCCTTATCGGAGGAAGCGGCCAGCGGCAGCGACCCGGATGCCAGCCTCGGTGGGTGCGAGTCCCGCAGCCTGGATTCTCTGGAGTCCTTCTCCAAGCTCAACTCCTGTCCCAGCTCGGACCTGAACAGCGAGGGCCTGGAGGAGCCAGGACTGGCCCTGGCCCTGCAGAGTGACTTGGGCCTGGATGGCACCAAGGCTACGTGCTCCAAGGACCGGGTGGCGGGTCAGTCCATATACCACATCAAGTGGATCCAGTGGAGGGAGGAGAACACGCCGATCATCACCCAGAACGAGAACGGCCCATGTCCGCTCCTGGCCATCATGAACGTGCTCCTGCTTGCTTGGAAGGTACATAAAAAACAACATAGGAAATGCATTAGCTCGTCTGAGCCCCATTATTTCATGTATACACACCATAAACTAACACAAAAGTGACTACACATCTTCTCAAGGTATTATAGTACTTCATACTCCTTTATCGCTGTTAGTTGGTTTCAAGCCTGACTGAATTCAGTTCCGTTCAGTCTCGCATCACACAATTCCAGTGGTTTCATTACAGCACGTCCGAAAAAGGAAAATTAATTTTCGTAAAATTAGGATGAACTCATTATAAATCGATTATTCTTATAGGTACAGCATAAAAAACGTTTACGACATATTTGCCAACATTGAGCATACTTGCCAACCCTCCCGGATTTTCCGGGGGACTCCCGAAATTCAATGCCTCTCCCGAAAACCTCCCGGAAGACATTTTCTCCCGAAATTCAGCCGGAGGCCACGCCCCCTCTAGCTCCATGCGGATATGAGTGGGGACAGCCTGTTTTCACGTCCGCTTTCCTTTTATATAAACAGCTTGCCTGCCCAATCACATTACAACATCTACGGATTTTAATATAAAACTGCACATACAAGGAGACGAAGCAGAAGAACGAGGACGTTACAGCCATGGCGACGCAGTCTGTAATAGAGTGATTCTATGTTGTCTGTTGCCATCTCCTGGTGAATGTTGGCTATAGCGTTATGGGGTTGCTTTTTGATTGGCCAACGATTTACGTGGTGTTGTGCACCTGAAGGCAAGTGATTCTCGCCAGTACGCAAATGGCAGAACAAAGGTTACTCAAATATTGAAAGGTAAGTATTGTTTTTTTTTTTAAGTAACCAGCAAGCACAGTACAGTTAGAACAACTGTGTTTTTATTACTGTGTATTTGATAGGTGCCGTCTGAAATTCAACTATTTATTTTATTTATATATATAATTAAATAAATATATATAGCTAGAATTCACTGAAAGTCAAGTATTTCATACATATGTATATATATTTATATATATATATATATATATATATCAAATATATATATACATATATGTATATGTATATATATATAAATGAAATACATATGAAATACTCGAGTTGGTGAATTAAACTCCTCCCCTCTTAACCACTCCCCCACCCCACCCCCGACTACGACCCCCACCTCACGAAATCAGAGCTCACAAGGTTGGCAAGTATGATATTGAGACCTCCGAATTCGGGAGATGAAAGGGGAGGGGGGAGTGTGGGGTTTGGTGGTAGCGGAGATGTATATTGTAGCATCCCGGAAGAGTTAGTGCTGCAAGGGGTTCTGGGTATTTGTTCTGTTGTGTTTCGGTGCGGATTTTCTCCCGAAATGTGTTTGGCATTCTTGTTTGGTGTGGTTTCACAGTGAGTGGCATATTTGTAACAGTGTTAAAGTTGTTTATACGGCCGCTCTCAGTGTGACCTGTATGGCTGTTGACCAAGTATGCTTTGCATTCACTTATGTGTGTCTGTAAAAGCCGCATATATTATGTGACTGGGCCGACCACACTTGCCAATCCTGGCCGACACACTGTTTGTATGGAGGAAAAGCAGATGCTAAAGGCAATGCCTTTAAGGCACACCCCCGTTTTTGTTGTCCGGGTGGAAATCGGGAGGAATTCAGGAGAATGGTTGCCCCGGGAAATTTTCGGGAGGGGCACTGAAATTCGGGAGTCTCCCGGAAAAATCGGTAGGGTTGGCAAATATGGTTTATAACCTTGTAAATCTTTTTTTTTTTAACATTATCAGACCCCTCTAATCATGAAAGTCGTCCCTCGCCACATTGCGCTTTGCAGCATTGTAGATTTTTATATATATATCCATATATACGTTAGGTCAGAAAAAACACAAAGACTATATCATCCCTACAAGCCTGTTTCACATTAAATCCCCTGACAAGCAGGGAAACTTGCGAAACAGGCTTGTAGGGATGATATGTGTTGTTTTTTTTACCTAATGTATATTCATTCCGCTCTACCCCGGTATTGAGCATTGTATAAAGAATAAACCACAGAAACCTCGACTATATCCATATATATATATATATAATTTTAAGCATATTCCAAAAATATTCAGGGCCTAAATTAATCATTTTCAAACATAAAAATGGCTCAATAAACTAAAAAAATATAGTAGTATTGGCCATTTGAGGAAACCAAAACCAATCAAAGTATGCTGTTTAGCATTGTGGCCACTTATTGTCTCAGCCTCAGACAGCATTACTATGTTAGATTATGGTAATGGTAAATAGGTTACACTCGTATAGCGCTTTTCTACCTACAAGGCACTCAAAGCGCTTAGACACTATTTCCAGATTCACCCATTCACACACACATTCACACGCTGAAGGCGGTAGCTGCCATGCCAGGCCGTAACCACGACCCATCAGGAGCAAGAGTGAAGTGTCTTGCCCAAGGACACAACGACCGTGACTAGGGTGGTGGAAGCCGGGATCGAACCAGGTGGCTGGCACGGTCACTCTCCCAAAACGCGCCACGCCATGCAGAGTGTAAAGGTGACAGAAATGTGTTATTTTATTTCCAGATGGCTTTTATATTGTACGGGAGCCTGTATGGGACTGTGTGTTACCTTTGGGCGATGCTGTAATTATTCACAATTTACCCAATAAATCTAGTCTAAAAGAGAGTGAGAGAAGACGCCTTATATTGTTAAACAATTTACTATACACCACATAAACATACAATAATAAAAAAACACATGTAAATTATACTCATACACTCATCCCCACTTATACGCTACCTCCCCAGTAGAACCTCCCGCACTAAACCAATCACACAACAAACACACACAGTCCATCCTGTGCCCCTTGGCTGGGCCAGAAGATTGTCCATTGCGGTCCTGCTGAATCAGTGGTGCACGAAGGGGTGGGGTGGGGTGAGTTGAAACTCAAAATGTACGGGAGCCTTTAAAGGACTGTAACCAATAACCACACAATAATAATAATACGTTAACAGAAATTATGTCCTATCTGCAGAACTAAAGGGAGAATTACATAAATATGCAAGCCTTCAGAACACATATTGTTAAAAAACATATTTACAAGCAATTCTACCATGAATTGATTAACGTGGACCCCTACTTAAACAAGTTAAAAAACGTATTCGAGTGTTACCATTTAGTGGTCAATTGTACGGAATATGTACTGAACTGTGCAATCTACTAATAAAAGTTTCAATCAATCAATTAATAAATGAATCAAGGTTTTTTGATGCTCTATGAACGCTTTAATAGCTTGAATGTACTTTATAGAGATCACAAACCAATCAAATCTTTTGAAAGGCTCTGTTATTGTGAACGATGAGAACTGATTGCGAGCCCTATGTTTGGGAGACGTTTTTAATGCACACGCACAAGTAGAAAATGAGTCATAGAAAACGTAGCAGAATTTGGAGTCACTTCTGGTTTATTGTTCTGATGTGGATTAGAGTTGCGCGATATAAGCAAAATTAATTGACATAAATATGGCCGATGTTAGAAATGTTAATACTATTTGTACATCGTGATAATGCATCTTGATGACACATACTATCTGTGTGACGCAAATTTGACAGCAACAAGCGAACAAACACACCCTCAACGCAATGTAGCGTCCTTGCGAGCGGTTAACATCCATCCATTGTGCAAAGACACTTCTAAATCAGCAATCCTCGCTTCCTTGGAGGAAAATATACTATGTATATGCTCTTTTATTTAATTGTAGATTGAATCATGTTACAACAGAAGATAACCAGATATTAACATTATATTAGCAAGTCGATTAATAATAGTTTGCAAAAATAACTCATCTGGAAATTACGCAATATGTTACTGCATATGTCAGCAACCGAATTAGGAGCCTTTGAAATGGTTCTATTATCATTTATATGCCTAATAACATATTGTGAAACATATCGTTATGGAAGAGGCCTGCGTATTGAAATGTTAGTTTATCTAGCCATTTTTGGTTGAAAATGCTTTTTTTGCAGCCCAAAAATTGTAGAATATGCTTTAAAAAAATGTAAATGCCATCATTCCATCCATTCCCTTCCGCCTATCTGAGGTCAGGTCGCGGGGGCAGCAGCCTAAGCAGGGAAGCCCAGAGTTTCCTCTCCTCAGCCACTTTGTGTAGCTCTTCCCGGGGGATCCCGAGGCGTTCCCAGGCCAGCCGGGAGACACAGTCTACCCAACGTGTCCTGGGTCTTTCCCGTGGCCTCCTACATGTCAGATGTGCCCTAAACACCTCAGGTGGCATCCTGACCAGATGTTCGAACAATTTCATTTGGCCAAATGTCAAAAAGAAAATCCGCGATGTGGTAAAGACGCAATATTTGAAGCGCAATGTGGCAAAGGAGGAACACATATCTAAATTTAATTTAGTATTGTCCCTTGATAAGATATGATAAAAAATGGTTGCTGAAACTGTGAAACATGAGGGGTGTACTTACGTTTGTAGGAAACTACATTAGTAGAGTCAGTATAGCTCTGTTGTTCGATTGGCCGTGCCAGCAACTTGAGGCTTCCAGGTTCGATCCCCACTTCCGCCATCCAAGTCACTGCCGTTTTGTCCTTAGGCAAGACACTTTACCCACCTGCTCCCAGTGCCACCCACACTGGTTTAAATGTAACTTAGATAATGGGTTTTCACTATGTAAAGCGCTTTGAGTCACTAGAGAAAAGCGCTATATAAATATAATTCACTTCACTTCACTTAGTAAGAAATTCATGTTTTTTCACAGGTTAAGATGCCTCCTATGATGGAGATTATTACAGCCGAGCAACTGATGGAGTATCTCGGTGAGTAGCCATTCAAACTTGAATTCATCACAACCTACTGTTTTAAGAATATATTTCACTCATCAGCCACAACATTACAGTAAACCACACTTGTAATATTTTGCCTCCTCGTGCTGGAAATGACTGTAAACTACTACCAAAACTCATGACTCTGTGAGAGTGTACCTAAGAGTGTGTGTGTGTGTGTGTGTGTGTGTGTGTGTGTGTGTATGTGTGTGTGTGTGTGTGTGTGTGTGTGTGTGTGTGTGTGCGCGTGTGCGTGTGCGTGTGCGTGCGTGCGTGCGCACCTGCGCACCTCATGCGTCATGCTTCGTGAAATCCAAATAACTAATGTATCTCTTCGGAATCAAAGCAAAACAGCCATTTGGTTATAAGCAAAAAAAGTATTTGTCGCAGAATAAGGGGCTGGCAGAAGTCTACCCTATCTTATGAAAAACTCTTCATGAACGAGGGGAAGGAAATTGGCTCCTTTTTCTGAACTGAACAGTCTGTACGTGCCCCTTGCAGGAGACTACATTCTGGAGACCAAACCTAAAGAGATCTCCGAGGCTCAGCGGCTAAACTATGAGCAGGTAAGTCCTACAGTAGGTAGACACCTGCACATCTGAATGAAATCCAATACGAGAGATGGAAAATTCTGCCTTTCAGGAAAGGTGATAGTGTTTAGTTTGTAGTAGTATACTACGGGCGGTGCGATTTATACTGAGAGCTTTACAGAGTTTATCAATTTTCGGTAAAGCTGTGATAGAAATGTTTTTAAACACCTGAATAGTTGCCAATACAAGTCACTCATGCAGTATTACTTAATTAAATCAATTACAGACTCAGTTATTTTATATGCATTGATAAGCGCGCTTTCTTGTGATTATTCAAAGCAAAAGCTTAGAGCTCTGGTTTCAATTTCATAGTTGAATGCAATAATAGAATGTTACTCTACTAAGATGGCTGAAGGTGCAGGATTTTTAAGTAGAGCTTTTTGTAGTTGTCAGTTGCTGAGGTGTAGACAGAATGGCGCTCTGTCATACCTTTTTGTTAGGGATGTTCTGATCAGCGTTTTAGGCTGCCGATTCCGATAGCGACAATCCATAATTGAGAATACCAATACCAATCACATGTCATAACTGTACATTTTTAAATTTGATTTCCGTGCTATAGAGCGTATCGGGATTTATGTTGGACACACCAAATTTGAGAAGAAATTTATATTTTTACATGTATTAGCCACACCAGACCATAAACCACACATATGTAACGGTACAAAATGATTTTGAAATTGTTTATTTACTAGGGCTTTCAAGGGATTATTTTTTTAAATCTGATCAGTCACACTCTTGGATCACGATTAATCACGTTGTTATTTACCGCTTGTCCCTTATGGCAGTGTTTCTCAAATGGGGATACGCATACCCCTGGGGGTACTTGAAGGTATGCCAAGGGGTATGTGAGATTTTTTTTTAAATATTCTAAAAATAGCAACAATTCAAAAATCCTTTATAAATATATTTATTGAATAATACTTCAACAAAATATGAATGTAAGTTCATAAACTGTGAAAATAAATGCAACAATGCAATATTCAGTGTTGACAGCTAGATTTTCTGTGGACATGTTCCATAAATATTGATGTTAAAGATTTCTTTTTTTGTGAAGAAATGTTTGGAATTAATTTCATCAATCCAGATGGATCTCTATTACAATCCCCAAAGAGGGCACTTTAAGTTGATGATTACTTCTATGTGTAGAAATCTTTATTTATAATTGGATCACTTGTTTATTTTTCAACAAGTTTTTAGTTATTTTTACATCTTTTTTTCCAAATACTTCAAGAAAGACCACTACTAATGAGCAATATTTTGCAATGTTATACAATTTAATAAATCAGAAACTGATGACATAGTGCTGTATTTGACTTCTTTATCTCTTGTTTTCAACCAAAAATGCTTTGCTCTGATTAGGGGGTACTTGAATTAAAAAAAAATGTTCACAGGGGATACATCACTGAAAAAAGGTTGAGAACCACTGCCTTACAGGGTCGCGGGGAGTGCTGGAGCCTATCCCTGGATAAGTCGCTACCTCATCACAGGGCCAACACAGATAGACAGACAACATTCACACTCACATTCACACACTAGGGACCATTTAGTGTTGCCAATCAACCTATCCCCAGGTGCATGTCTTTTGGAGCTGGGAGGAAGCCGGAGTACCCGGAGGGAACCCACGCAGTCACGGGGAGAACACGCAAACTCCACACAGAAAGATCCCGAACCCGGGATCGAACCCAGGACCTTGCATAAATACAATTTGCTTAAGAAAATACCCAAATATTTGGATGCAAATGCAATCTCGTAGTCAGAATATCATACAGGAACTTTTATAAATGTTTTACTGAACTGCAAATCCTTGATTTGCTCAAAAGTTGGTGACAGTACATAAAGTAAGAATAAAGCGCACATTTTGAAAGTCTTTTCAATAAAACAAGAAGCAAGGTAAAGATGTGCAGTATATTAATAAATAATAAACACACCCCTAAACAACTTTACATAGTGCACTATTTACATCTGCATTTACTCCTGCTTTGTTAATCTTCCTAAAAGGCTTAAACAAACAAGTTTTACCTTTTCAGATGACAATGCCAATCTTTTTTTTTTTTACAAACTACGACGGTACTTGGTGACATGAACAACATCTTGCAGCACCTGGTTTTTACAGATGTTAAGCGGCCTAAATGCAGTGGCTGTCTATTTCAAAAAGGCATTGTATAATGTCCATCCATCCATCTTCTTCCGCTTATCCGAGGTCGGGTCGCGGGGGCAGCAGCCTAAGCAGAGAAGCTTAGACTTTCCTCTTCCCAGCTACTTCGTCCACCTCTTCCCGGGGGATCCCAAAGCGTTCCCAGGCCAGCTGGGAGACATAGTCTTCCCAACGTGTCCTGGGTCTTCCCCGTGGCCTCCTATCGGTTGGACGTGCCTTAAACATCTCCCTAGGGAGGCGTTTGGGTGGCATCCTGACCAGATGCCCGAACCACCTCATCTGGCTCCTCTCGATATGGAGGAGCAGCGGCTTTACTTTGAGCTCCTCCCGGATGGCAGAGCTTCTCACCCGATCTCTAAGGGAGAGCCCCGCCACCCGGCAGAGGAAACTAATTTCGGCCGCTTACACCCGTGATCTTGTCCTTTCGGTCATGACACAAAGCTCATGACCATAGGTTAGGATGGGAACGTAGATCGATCGGTAAATTGAGAGCTTTGCCTTCCTGCTCAGCTCCTTCTTCACCACAACGGATCGATACAATGTCCACATTACTGAAGACGCCGCACCAATCCGCCTGTCGATCTCACAATCCACTCTTCCCTCACTCGTGAACAAGACTCCTAGACATTGTATAATGTATCTGTGGTAAACGCAGATAAACTAAGCCAGCATAATTTGTTGTCCTCTGTTTGCTGTCCATGTAGCTTTCATACTAGCGGCGCCATCATCACATTCATGGCAGTACCAACAAATGACTAGGGGTGCAAGGGATAAAAAAAAACCCTGTTTTAATCGTATCAGGGTTTTAAGTCACAGATTGGATAATTTTTCGGATCAGCAAAAAAAAAAGACAAGACAAATGCGTTGATTTGTCCATTAAATATTAACAAAATACAACTCAAAATGTCCAAGAAGGGCATTTTAAATGATTGACTTTAAGGGGAACTGCACTTTTTTTTAAATTTTGCCTATAGTTCACAATGATTGTGAAAGACTTGACATTTATCTAACTTGTAAATAATAGTCTGCTTACAGCGGAGCCATTGGTTAGTCCCTTATTTCGCCCATAAAATCCAATAAATAACCATCCAAAAAGCGCAAAAAATTAAATTTTGTGATTTGAATTTTAACCAAGTAATAGTGATATTGTAATTATAAGCGCTAACAAGTGATCACAAGCTTGTGTGATTTCAACATGATGGACTGGCGAGGTGTTTCCTTGCTCCCTGGAAGTTTATCCTAGATCATAAATCATAGCTCTCACCTGGACAGAAGAAAACTGAGGATCTATTCCGACAAGTTGGTACACTTTGACAGTCATTTAGGAAAATACGCTGGGTGCCCCCCAACCCCCTTTTCATCTAAATGGGAATATATGAACATCCTATCAGTCGGCATCCTAATGATAACAGACATTGCACAGTTAGGAATGTTATGTTTGTTGGCTCTCATAAAGTCTACATTGAGTAGTAATCAGTGATGAAGAAAAAAAAAGTTATGCATTTTTTTAAATGAATGCGCTGCGTTTGCTTAAAATGCTTAAATATGCCTGTTATTACATTACATATGTATTTACATCATGTATATAAAACCTCAATGGAGGATCTTGGATGTTTTTTGAGGGCTTTATAGGCAGAATAGGGCGGCACACTGGCATATGACGGGATCACCGCCTGTGCAATGCGGCGCTCCAAACAAACACTGTGATTAATATTCATTCATTTATTATAACAGAATCTATTTTTTGTTATTGATCAATGTGTTAAAGTTGACAGGCCTTACCTTAATTGTTTCCAAACGGTGACTGTCACACGGCAGTAAAACAGCTGAGCAAACAAAATAGAAGTCATAGTCATGGACCCACTAACTGCAGAAGATAGTTCTTCAGTCAACTAAACAGACTCAATAACTCCACTGTGACATTTTGGTTAATTTACAAAACTGAAACTATACAAAAAGAATGCCATTGAAAGTTAATAATGCAGATACACACACTTGTAAACGCGTTAGCATATAATTGCTAATAGACGTGGGAATCTTTGGGCACCTCACGATTCTATTCAATCAATCAATGTTTATTTATGTAACCCTAAATCTTGATGGTCTCAAAGGGATCCACAAGCCACAACAACATCCTGGGTTCAGATACCACATCAGGGCAAGGAAAAGCTCAACCCAATGGGACAATGAGAGACCTTGGAGAGGACTGCATATGTGGGGAACCCTCCTAGGGCGACCGGTGCAATGGACGTCGAGTGGATCTAGCGTAATATTGTGAGAGTCCAGTCCATAGTGGATCTAACACAATAGTGAGAGTCCAGTCCATAGTGGGGCCAGCAGGAGACCAGGCGATGCACAGGCGAGCGGTCTACCCCGGGTCCGGACTTTGGACAGCCAGTGCTTCATCCGTGGCCACCGAACGTGTGCCTATTATGATTACGATTACGATTCAGGAGCTAAGATTTGATTAAAAATCATTAATGATTCGTCATTATTTTATGTATGGTAGTGCAGTTTTACATTTCTTTTCATTTCACTGAATAAGCGATTATCACTTGCAACAATTAAAAACAGTGCATTTTTAATAAGAAACATTTAAATTAATTTCCGTTACATTTATTATGTTATATTAAATGTATGCAAAACTGGAACATACGTACCCTATTGTAAGGGAGCTGGTCGGATCTCGGATATAATTGTCCATGTCCGAATTGAGATTAATCTAAAAATAAATTATTTCCTCCACCTCTATTCGCTAATTCTCACAACGCTTTATTGTTTACAGTATGATAGCACAAACACATATGCACGAAAACACTCCTACAGACATCACTCATGGGACGGTTTAGTAAGTATGAACTGTTTTAGATATATTGTAAAACTTGCAAACATTGCTTGGAGTGATAAATGAATATTTTCAAGCGGAAATGCTATGCACAAATAGTAGACGAAACAGGCTATACTTGCGGTTCAACACGCGAAACAGGGAGTGCATTTTCAACCAGCAGCACCTGTACTGAGCGAACTTGTCCAAAAGATGGCACCATAGCACAAACAATAACACACCTTTTCAGTGTCTCTGCGATATGTTATTATTACATTTGTTAAACACAAAATATTATGGCCGTTAGCAAAGAAAAATACATAAATTAGCCGCACCGTTTGATAAGCTGCAGTGCTTAAAACGTAGGAAAAAAGTAGCAGCTCATAGTCCGGAAAATTATAGTACTTTATAGTGCAATATCACAACAATATAAACACAATATTTTAACTACTCTATGAACATATTCTCTTTCTCTGTGTGTAACATGTTCAGCCTTGTCCTCCAGTGATAGTAATACTTTGTAATGACACTTAAGATACACAAAAATGCAGTGTATTTGCTGTAATGTAAGTCATTAATATTAGCATAGATGAGCGCCACATATATAGCTGTAAGTGGCTTGTGAGCCAGGAGACTAAAAATAAATACACTTTCAGCCGGTGGGGATCGGCAATAAAATGCATTTAATCAGCAATGGCGATAATATAGTTTTTCATGAAGACCGGCCCATTGATCGGCCCATGCCTACTTTTTGGGATATTATTTAGCTGATTATGTACACTTCTCAGTGGTATGCAGTGTCGTTCTACACCACTGCTTTTACAACCAATATAATAAACATATTATTAACTTAATACATTATTTTTGATTCAGCTCTTGTATTGGATATCACTGTATCAGTGTGCTGCTATAAAGTACCTAATGTGTTTTAGAAAGATACAGATTTTTTTTATAGTACTTGAGGAGCACTTGCAAAATGAATGCGACACTTGATAACACCTAAATATTATGATCTCAAATGTTTTGGCCACCAGTATTGATGTTTTTTGCACGCATGCAATACCTGCATGCTTATACTACTAACATGAAGGGTAGAAGAGGTTCTTTACTGGAGATTTCAACGGAGAGTTGCCATAAAAGTGGAGCTCAGCTCTCTCGATTGCTCTGTATTACATAAGATGTGTCTTACGAGACTCTGGGAACAACAGAGGTCAGGGGTGTGTGATGTTGTTTGCAACGGCGTGAAATGCTTAGCGACGCATGACTAGGTTCAGCTTCAGGCTATTACTGAGGCTTGTTGGGTCTTGTGTGTGTGTGTGTGTGTGTGTGTGTGTGTGTGTGTGTGTGTGTGTGTGTGTGTGTGTGTGTGTGTGTGTGTGTGTGTGTGTGTGTGTGTGTGTGTGTGTGTGTGGTTCACCATGTACTTGGTTTGGAGATGGAGCTCCACTTCCTCTGCTTCCTCCCATCTTCAGCGGCCTGCCCTTCCTTCAGCAGCACATCTGTGAATGATTTGAAGCCGCGTTTGGTAGGCGAGAAGAAATACTGGCATTGCGCTTGCTTGCTCGCTGACGTTCAGTGGCCCTGGTGTTCTAAATTTAAGTGGAGCTGAAATACAACTTCTTAAATAAATCAGCGGCCTCTTAAGGGAGGGACTGGAGTTTGTGTTGCATGGTAATTACGGTGGTCTAATCCAAGACTCTGGCCTGGGAGCTTCAATGCATGTGGGTGTCCATAGGCCGCACAGCCTGGAAGCTCAGGTCTAGAGTGAGAATGTGTGCCCTCATATTTGCATCATGAAGGAATTTTTTTTCCTGTTGGATTGTGACCATTTACTCTAGCCTGAGCCATAGGAATTCTTAACAGATCTATTTTTATGTTCACGGTTATACGTCATTTGTCACATGAGTGTATGAAGATTTAAATAGCAGTTGCTGCTCTTTAGCGGTTGTTAAATATTTACTTAGTGCAGCTGTGAAAGCAAAGAGTCCAGTGTTGTAATCTGTATTTGTCTCAGAAAGCTGTACTCTTCTTGAAAGCCATCATAAACTTGTAATGTCATGTTCAGGATGTCTCGTCTAACTAGAAAAGCATTTTTGATGTGCTATATTTCACCAAGCGAACATCCACCAATCCAATGATAAAGTTACCACATCTCTTTTCATGACATTCGTGATAGTAAATTTACTTCACTTTTATTCCATACATTTATTTACTTATGTATATATATATATATATATATATATATATATATATATATATATATATATATATATACACAGTAGGGGTGTGGGAAAAAATCGATTGAAATACGTTGCGCGATTCAGAATCGATTCTCATTTTTAAAAAATCTATTTTTTTTTTAATCAATCCAAAAAAAACACTACACAGCAATACCATAACGATTCAATCCAATTCCAAAACCAAACCTGACCCAGCAACACTCAGAACTGCAATAAACAGAGCAGTTGAGAGGAGACACAAACACGACACAGAACAAACCAAAAGTAGTGAAACAAAAATGAATATTATCAACAACAGTGTCAATATTAGTTATAATTTCAGCATAGCAGTGATTAAAAATCCTTCATTGACATTATAATTAGAAATTTATAAAAATAAAAAAAATAACATTGTCACAGTGGCTTACATTTGCATCACATCTCATAAGCTTGACAATGCACTGTGTCCAATGTTTTGACAAAGATAAAATAAGTCACATTTTTAGTTAATTTAATAGTTAAAACAAATGTACATTATTGCAATCAGTTGACAAAACATTGTCCTTTCCAATTATAAAAGCTTTTTTTTTTTTTAATAAATCTACTACTCTGCTAGCATGTCAGCAGACTGGGGTAGATCCTGCTGAAATCCTATGTATTGAATGAATACAGAATCGTTTTGAATCAGAAAAATATCGTTTTTGAATCGAGAATCGAATCGAAAAAATCGATACATTATCGAATCGTCACCCCAAAAATCAATATTGAATCGAATCGTGGAACACCCAAAGATTCACAGCTCTAATATATATATATATATATATATAAATATGTATATGTGTGTGGGGAAAAATCACAAGACTATTTCATCTCTACAGAACTGTTTCATGAGGGGTTCCCTCAATCGTCAGGAGATTTTAATGGGAGCATTTCACATACCATGATTTATACAGGGCACAGAGTGGGTAGGTACAGGCAGGCGTAAGGGCATGGTGATTGGCTCATGTGTTACCTAGGAGGTGTTTCCATCTGTGACGGCATGCTGGTATGATTTTATATATATATATATATATATATATATATATATATATATATATATATATATATATATATGAAATCATATGATTTTATATATATATATATATATATATATATATATATATATATACATGTATATATATGAAATCATATCAGCATGCCATCACAGACGGAAACACCTCCTAGGTAACAGATGAGCCAATCACCACGCCCTTAACCCCGCCTATATGTGTCCTATTTGCACAGAGAACGTTGCGGTGCACAAGGAATACAATTTGAAACGTCACTATACAACTAGACATGCTCAGGAGCAGAGGTGGGTAGAGTAGCCAGAAATTGTACTTAAGTAAGAGTACTGTTACTTTTGAGATTTATTACTCAAGTAAAAGTAAGGAGTAGTCACCCAAATATTTACTTGAGTAAAAGTAAAAAGTATGTTGTGAAAAAACTACTCAAGTACTGAGTAACTGATGAGTAACCTAATTACAGCAACAAATAATGCACAAAAACATAAAAATAGCAATGAGCAAACTCAGAGCCAGGAATATCTCTTAAGCAACTAAAACAATAATATATATTAAATAATAGTACATTAAAATAAAATAAAAAAATGGCACATTGAGCCACAATAACTTAACAGCACCATAGCCTCAGTAGGCATTCATTGATTTGATTGATTGATTAAAACTTGTATTAGTAGATTGTACAGTACAGTACAGTACATATTCTGTACAATTGACCACTAAATGGTAACACCCCAATAAGTTTTTCAACGTTTATCAATTACTTAGTAAATGACCAAGTCGAGGTGATCTACCTCATATATACATATACATACACACACATATCATTTATACACACACATATCATACATACACCCACACATCATTTATACACACACAAATCATATATATATATATATATATATACATACATTTATATATACAGTATATCATTTATATTTATTTATTTTGCCGTTTTTGTTCACATGTTGAAGGTGTTTTAATGAATATACAAGCATGTTTAACTTATAGATTCCTATCTTTCATGAAGACAAGAATATAAGTTGGTGTATTACCTGATTCTGATGACTTGCATTGATTGGAATCAGACGTCCACGTTTTCAAATGGAGGAGAAAAAAGTTCCTCTTTTCTGTTTAATACCACATGAAAGTCGTTGGTTTTTGGCATCTTATTTGTCCAGATTCCATATTCGTTTTTATACACTTTACAAGAAATACATTGGCGGCAAACTCCGTAGTTTGCTAGCTTGTTTGCGCTGGCTTTCGGAGACTCTTATTTTGCTAGCGCAGGCGCGATGGAGCGGCACTTTTATTGTGAAGACAGGAACTGTGCGATCAGTCTTTAGGCTTTTGACGGGAAGTACGGTTGAAATAAAAAGTGCCCTTTTTCCTTTACACTTTTTATTGATTGATTGAAACTTTTATTATTAGATTGCGCAGTACAGTACATATTCCGTACAATTGACCACTAAATGGTAACACCCCAATACGTTTTTCAACTTGTATAAATCGGGTCATGTCACCGCCTGGCTCTGTTTGATTGGTCCAACGTCACCAGTGACTGCATGTGATTGGTGAAACACAGGCATGCGTAGATTCTACTTTGAAGCTGTCATTAACCAAAACATACATTAATAAATCGATAAAAAAAAGTAGCGAGTAGCGAGCTGAATGTAGATAAATGGAACGGAGTAAAAGTAGCGTTGATTCTCTATAAATATACTCAAGTAAAAGTATAAGTATGTTGCATAAAAACTACTCGTAAAAGTACAATTTATCCCAAAAGTTACTCAAGTAAATGTAATGGAGTAAATGTAGCGCGTTACTACCCACCTCTGCTCAGGAGTATGCAACATTTTTTTAAGAACTCTTTTCTTGCGGCCCAGCCTGCGTACAGTGGCCCCAAGTAAATTGAGTTTGAGACCCCTGACCTAAGGCCCTTTGTAAGGCTCAAGAAAAGACAAGATTAGCACATTCAACTTAATGCTAATAGACTACTTCTATTACAACACTCTTAGGACTGAAATTAATGCATACTTACAAATGAGACACTAAAGAATGGAACTGGACAGAACAGTTCTCAGTTAATTGTTTGGTGTTAAATGTTTCTTTCATTAAAAATATATATTATTTATTATCAAATGAAAACACACAAAACTACCGAAAATTGGTTCAGTTGAGGACCCAGGTTTTGTGAAATGGTAAGTAATGTATCGGTTCAAAAGTGAAAAGTCGTCATCCCTACTAAAAGCGCGCTGGATTCAGTCTACTCTCAACTGGTTTGCATTCTAAGGAAGAACTACATGATGTCAACTATAGCCTACATTCATGCAGCCCTCCCATATGGCAACTCCTCAGGGCAGCATTATTCTAGTCAATACGACACTGGCATGGAAACAGGAGTCCAGAACACTCAAGAAGATACTCCCTTTTCATAAAAGAATATTGAAGGAAATTAGAAGAAATTAACTTTTCCTCATTGCCCAGCAAGGAAATTTAAGAAAATCCTACCTCCTAATAGTAAAAAAGTCCTGAATCCATAAGTGATCCTGATCAGCCCCAAAATGTAATCACTTGTTCTTTATCTCATTTATGACATTTCCTGAAGGTTTGATCAAAATATGCCCATAACTTTTTGAGCTCCCTACAGAAAAGCGTAATGGAAGAAACAAAGTAAAGCCTTTTGTCAGTTATCCACTGTTTTTGTCTCTATGGGTGGTGGGGCTGAGCCCACAAGCACACACTCACACACACACACACACACACACACACACACACACACACACACACACACACACACACACACACACACACACACACACACACACACACACACACGCGGAAGCCCATAACATAAACTTCTGGTAACGTTTTGGAAAAGATTTGATTCGGACCCAAAATGTAATCATTATCCCATTTTGGACATTACCTGAAAGTTTCATGAAAAAATAACTAATTAATGAACTAACAAATTAACTAAATAACTAACAAATTAACTAAATAACTAACAAACTTAATTTCAGGCAGGAACAATAAAATATCTAAAAAAGAAGGTAAAAAAGTGGTGTGTTTTGCATCAGTCAATGTTCCTAGTTTGGCAATGCAATCCATAACTATTCCAGTTTACTGTAGACACTGCATTTCAAATAAATACACCTTAAGTTTGACAATTCTGGCTTTAAAAGTACAGTAGCAGTGTTTTTTTTTTAACATCTCTGGTACATTATGTGCCATCATTTTTCTCTCAAGTTTATATACCGTAGTTCCATGTTTATTATGCCATCATCTTTGAAGTATTTATTGCACAACATGGGCTAAAAATGTCATCTCTCATCATTTTTGGCTGCAGGCATGACAAGTTATGACATTCCTCTCACACAGTACAGTGTTTTTACCAGATTGACAATCTATTTGTGGTGGCGGGGGCATGGCGTAATAGTAAAATTTGCATAATCGGTTCAAATCCAGGCTCGGGATCTTTCTGTGTGGAGTTTGCATGTTCTCCCCGTGAATGCGTGGGTTCCCTCCGGGTACTCCGGCTTCCTCCCACTTCCAAAGACATGCACCTGGGGATAGGTTGATTGGCAACACTAAATTGGCCCTAGTGTGTGAATGTGAGTGTGAATGTTGTCTGTCTATCTGTGTTGGCCCTGCGATGAGGTGGCAACTTGTCCAGGGTGTACCCTGCTTCCGCCCGATTGTAGCTGAGATAGGCGCCAGCGCCCCCCGCGACCCCGAAAGGGAATAAGCGGTAGAAAATGGATGGATGGATGGTTTAGACGCATACCGGTTGGACGTGCCCTAAACACCTCCCTAGGGAGGCGTTCGGGTGGCATCCTGACCAGATGCCCGAACCACCTCATCTGGCTCCTCTCGATGTGGAGGAGCAGCGGCTTTACTTTGAGTTCCTCCCGGATGGGAGGAACTCAAAGTAAGGGAGGTGTTTAGGGCACGTCCAACCGGTAGGAGGCCACGGGGAAGACCCAGGACACGTTGGGAAGACTATGTCTCCCGGCTGGCCTGGGAACGCCTCGGGATCCCCCGGGAAGAGCTAAACGAAGTGGCTGGGGAGAGGGAAGTCTGGGTTTCCCTACTTAGGCTGTTGCCCCCGCGACCCGACCTCGGATAAGCGGAAGATGATGATGGATGGTTTAGACGCATTTATATTTGAAAAAAAAATGCGAAAAAAATTGTTATACATATATTTACAGGCATATCTGTAGTTTGTAATTTGTACATATCGTTTTCTTGTTAGATTATATTGTTTGGCTGTATTTTTCTATTGTTGCTGCTTATCGTATTACTACAATGTAACACACGCTGCATATTGTACATCCCTGGTTTATTGACAAATATTATTCTGTCCTCCCTGAATTCTGCTTAACAGATAGGCAATAATTCCCCCCAAAATACAGTTCACCTATCATGTCCAATCCCTATGTAAAAAAGAACATATGTTTCTCTTTTTTTATGCATTCTAATTTGTAATATATGGCAAGTATACTAAAGCCTTCTAAAAAAAAAAACCCAACAATACTCCATTTACATTTTGCGATCTGAATATTAACCAAGTATTAGCGATATTCTTATTATAAGCGCTATAATGGAGACAAATTACTTTTAGTGGCGCGGTGATCATAGAGAACTAACTAGCTTACACAGCGACAGTGTTGACATACTGAGCCAGTGAGCTACTGCATCGGCTCTGAGTTGGTGAAATGTTATTCTATATTATAAATCATGCATCTCATTTGGATAGTAGAAGATTGTTGGCATAAGCGAGAAGTTGGTTAACTTTGACATCTAACGGCAAGAAAGAATCGAAAAGACGCTGGTTTATGGCCAACTTTTTATTTTTATTTCTATTATGATTAATTTTTCATCGACAGGGCTCAAAAAGATAAGGTTTTGTAAAGCAAACGTTATGTGTGTGTGAAATTAATACACCGTTTAAAGGGGAACTGCAATTTGGGGACTTTTGCCAATGAGAGACATAATGACTGATGGATTTTTTTCAATGCATTCTAAATATTACATACATTTGATCAAAAGTCTGCTTACAATGGAGCCTATAGGAGCCTTTCAATTCTGCCGATAGAGCCCCAAAAAAAAAAACATCCAAACATCTCCATTAGGGTTTTATATACATGATATAAGTACATACGTAATGTAGTAACAGGTACATTAATAAAACATTTAATATTTACGTATTGTGATCATTTTAATTTTAATTAGGGCTGGGCGATATTTGCTTTTATTAATATCGCAATATTTTTATGCCATATTGCGATATACGATATATATGACGATATTTTGCTTTGGCCTTGAATGAACACTTGATGCATATAATCACAGCAGTATGATGATTCTATGTGTCTACATTCAAACATTCTTCTTCATACTGCATTAATAATATGCTACTTTTAAACTTTCATGCAGCGAGGGAAATCACAACTAAGTCAATTGACCAAAACTGTATTCATTAAATACTCTTCATTCTCTCACAGGTGACTTTTTAAATGAAAGAACAAATTAATAGTGTTGCTACCTTTTTGTAGTAACACTTCTGCTGCATACTTTGCATTGATTGATTGATACTTTTATTAATAGATTGCACAGTACAGTACATATTCCGTACAATTGACCACTAAATGGTAACACCCCAATAAGTTTTTCAACTTGTTTAAGTCGGGGTCCACGTTAATCAATTTATTGTACAAATATATACTATCAGCATAATACAGTAATCACACAGGTTAATCATCATAGTATATACATTGAACAGCATATTGCTGTTGTCTGCTGAATATCTTTCCACTTGGAGCCAAACCACCGCCAGATGATGGACCCCCTGCTCTTTATGTTGGGCATTTATTGGTCTTCCTCCATTTGTGATAAGTTCACACCATCTCTCTCTCTCTGATCGGCGAGAGCTATGACGCTAGACTCGCGAGAGTATGTGATGTATGTAAGAAGGCGGGCTTGTTTTCCGTATCTGTCAGAATGAGAGACGAGGAGTGAGAGAGAAACGCCTGTTGTGTAATGCACGCAGCTAAAAGCAACTCGACCTGCCTCAGCTAATGCTAACGTTAGCTCTCGACGAGAGCGTGTGACGCTACACGCGCAACAGTATGTGACGTATGTAAGAAGGCGGGCTTACTTTACGTCTCTGTGAGAAGGACAGACAAGGAGTGAGACACGCCAGTAATGTAATGCACGCAGCTTAAAGCAACGGTGTGAGAACATATAATCGAATATTACGATATAGTCATTTTCTATATCGCACTGAGACAAACCTGCGATTTATCGTATGTATCGATACATCGCCCAGCCCTACTTTATACTTACGAACAATTGTCTGCACAGTTGCTCTTGGGCCCTTAAGCTGCTTTGAAATGACTCCAAGTGACTTTCCTGACTTGTTCAAGTCAATGATTCGTTTTTTCAGATCTGTGCTGAGTTCCTTTGACTTTCCCATTGTTGCGTTTGTAATCGAGTCTAATGACTGCATCACATGAGCCCTATTTAAATGGGCTCAAAGAAGTCAACAGGTGTGGTCAATCTTAATGGCTCACATGAAGTTAAGGGGCCATGCCATGAAGCTAATTTGATTTGATTGTAACTTTTCTACATCACCAAAATTGATAATGTATGATGCTGTACGTATACTTTTCACCCAGCAGATTTGGTCATATTTTCAGTAGACCCATAATAAATTCATAAAAGAACCAAATTTCATGAGTGTTTTTTTGACCATGAGGTATGTGCTCCAATCATTCTATCACAAAAAAATAAGAGTTGTATATATTATTGGAAACTCAAGACAGCCATGACATTATGTCCTTCACAAGTGTATGTAAACTTTTGACCACGACTGTACATGTAAATGAGGTAGATAACCTCAACTTGGTCATTTGAAAAGTAGCTCACTTGCTGTAAAAGTGTGGGCACCCCTGTAATAAATGTTTGCATTTATTTTTTATTTTATTTTTGCGTTTATTAAAACACGTGCGTACTTGATAACACACTCAAAGCTGATCTACCAAGCTTGTGCGCAGAAGTTTGCATCTCTTAAGTGAGCAAAATAAGGAGTGCAGTCCATTTAGCGTGTCTGTCTTCATGAATATGCAGAATATATGCTGATTATCAGAAAACCCACAATGTCGGCAGGAGAAAATATAAATATAACTATTTAGCACAGTAAATGTGATCTATCAAGGCTAAAACTGTTCTGCGGATGCTGTACGCCTAAAAAGGACGGGCAAATCAACAGTTGCGGCGAAATAGTTGTGAGAAAGAAGGTGACCATGCTGCAGCTCTGTCCTACAAATAATAACAGAATAAATAAACAAATGAAAGAGATGGTTTGAAAAAAACAGACTATCTTTGAAACTCAATAATACTAAAATAATGCTATTCGGTTACAGTTGAAGGGAAAGACAAATACAAATAGACAGAGTAGACATTAAACGAGTAAAAAAAACACACATTTTGGGTGTAATAATAGATGATGAAATGAACAGTAATTCTCATATACAAATATAAAATATTAGATAGCAAGAAATATTTTAATAATAAGGCAAAATAAGATTGGATCAAACATCACTCCATGTTCTCTACTGCTCGCTAGTGTTACCATCTGAATCATTCTGTAGCAATACGGGAAAATAATTACAAAAGTACACTTCATTTACTACTTGTGTTACAAAAGAGATCAGTTAGAATAACACATAATGTAGCATATAGTGAACACACAAACCCTCTATTTATTGAATTAAAAATATTGAAATTCAATGAAAATTATGCACAAAGCCAACAATTACCTTCTACCTAAGAATGTGCATCAGTTCTTCTCAACAAAAGAGGAGAAATATAACCTTAGAGGAAAATCTAATTCAAAACATTTGTATGCTCGTACAACACTTAAAACCAACAAGTATGTGCTCCAATCACTCTATCACAAAAAAATAATAGTTGTAGAAATCATTGGAAACTCAAGACAGCCATGAAAAATATGTTCTTTACAAGTGTATGTAAACTTTTGACCACGACTGTATATATGAACTATATGTTTGATTATTAAAAGTTCTTGATCTTTAAGGGATTACAGTCACAAACTGAGCAGCTCTGTTTATTCAGCCTCTTCTTAAAGGCCTACTGAAATGAGATTTTCTTATTTAAACGGGGATAGCAAGTCCATTCTATGTGTCATACTTGATCATTTCGCGATATTGCCATATTTTTGCTGAAAGGATTTAGTTGAGAACATCGATGATAAAGTTCGCAACTTTTGGTTGCTAATAAAAATGCCTTGCCTGTACCGAAAGTAGCAGAGGATGTGCGCGTGACGTCACAGGTTGTGGAGCTCCTCACATCCTCACATTGTTTACAATCATGGCCACCAGCAGCTAGAGCGATTCGGACCGAGAAAGCGACGATTTCCCCATTAATTTGAGAGAGGATGAAAGATTTGTGGATGAGGATAGTGAGAGTGAAGGACTAGAAAAAGAAAAAAAAAGACAAGAGCAGTGGGAGCGATTCAGATGTTATTAGACACATTTACTAGGATAATTCTGGAAAATCCCTTATCTGCTTATTGTGTTATTGGTGTTTTAGTGAGATTATATGGTCGTACCTGAAAGTCGGAGGGGTGTGGCCACGGGTGTGGTGACCGCCAGTGTCTCTGAGGGAAGCCACGTTTCACGACAAGGCGAAGCGAAGGCAGCCGTTTGGGACGGGCTGAGCTTTTTTTCCCCCTCCTCCACGGTGGAAGCATCCCACGTTCGGGGGCGGCCGGTCGAAGGAGGCAAGAGAGTTCGCAGCTGCCTCTTTGACAGGTGCACGAGGAACGACGCAAATTCCGCTCATGTCTACGGTAAGAGCCGACTTATTACCACAATTTTCTCACCCAAACCTGCCGGTTCACATGTGGTAGGGAACCATGTTCGCTCGACCATAGTAAAGCTTCACGTCATCTTTCGGGAATGTAAACGAGGAAACGCCGGCTGTGTTCGTGTTGCTAAAGGCAGCCGCAATACACCGCTTCCCACCTACATCTTTCTTCTTTGACGTCTCCATTATTAATTGAACAAATTGCAAAAGATTCAGCAACACACATATGTCCAGAATACTGTGTAAAAGGAGTACGACTTATAGCTGGGATCGGGCTGGAACAAAACGTCTGCTAAAATCTGTGACGTCACGCCCACACGTCATCATACCGCGATGTTTTCAACAGGATATTTCGCGCGAAATTTAAAATGGCTATTTAGTAAACTAAAAAGTCTGTATTGGCATGTTTTGCAATGTTAAGTATTGATCATTGATATATAAACTATCAGACTGCGTGGTCGGTAGTTGTGGGTTTCAGTAGGCCTTTAAAGGCATGAATACTGCTTGATGTAATTTTTCCAACAACCACAGGGGGAAGGCTGTTCCATATTGTGATAGCAGAGTGGAGAAAGCTCCTGTCGAGGCATTTGGTGTTTGACTTTGGGATTTCCAGAGCATGGCTTGGCACTACCCTCCGTGTGATACGACCTGAGATGTGGGCTGGGTGTAGCAATGCCTTTCGATTCGCAGGACAGCTGGGGGAGTGCACTTTATAAAGGGCAGTTGTTGCTGCAACAGCTTGTCGATGACACAGCTTGCTGATGGCGAACTGCTGTAGGTCAAAGTCCTCCTCCACAGCAATGATTTTAAGAGCCTTTTTTTGGATGATGTCGAGCTGCCCGAGAGTAGTTTGAGCGGCATTCATCCAGGCTAGGCAGGAGTACTCCATAATGTTCCTGACCTGGCTCTCGTAAATGTTGGCTCTGCCTTTAGCGTCAAGCTTGTTGGCTAGCTTACGTAGCGCTCCAAGACGTTGACGGGAGTGTTTTGATGCTATTTTCCTTGACCCAGCCACACGCCAGGGAGTTGCTTTTCCAAGTTTCCATCTGTTTTGTTGTGTAGAATGGCGTCTGGAGCACAATAGTTCAATATGTCTGGGATTGCGAACGACGCATAATTTTTGATATCACTCGACAAATCTTTTTTTTTGATAAAATATTGGGATGTATTCCCTTGCTTAGTTGGATTTTTTGCTTGTATTTGCTTTTTGCAGGAAGACTCAAGCCTCTTTTGTACTCTGACAGTTTGCACGCTGCTTGCTGTACAACAGCTATCTTAGCTTGGTTGACCACCACTGGGCC
Source organism: Nerophis ophidion (assembly GCF_033978795.1). Lineage (NCBI taxonomy): Eukaryota > Metazoa > Chordata > Actinopteri > Syngnathiformes > Syngnathidae > Nerophis > Nerophis ophidion. The sequence goes on from NC_084612.1 coordinate 33,034,267, forward strand.
CTGCGATGAGGTTGCGACTTGTCCAGGGTGTACCCCGCCTTCACCCGAATACAGCTGGGTGGTACTTCTGGGCAGAAGTCACATGTCGGAATTCCCATTCATCATTTTTTATAGGTTATCTTTTTTTGTAGTATATTTGACTATTTACTTTTTTAACAAGCCTGGCCTGAGATTTAATAATAATATTTGTGATAACATATATCATTTGACCAGTTTTTTTCCTGTTAAACTGTGTGTAGGTTAGATATAATTGTTGAATACCATTAAAATCAAAAGTAAGATTACTAATTAATTGTTAATATTTAGGTGGGCCCTGGGCCCCTCTGCAGTGGGTTCGGAGTCAAAAAAGTTTGAGAGCCCCTTTATTAATTTGATTAGAAAAAAAAGCTTTGATTAATATTCTGTTACTTTGATTAATCATTTAATGAGTGGAACTAATAAAAAAATAATAAAGAGTGCCCGGAACTTGAAATACGCGGACATAGTTTCCACACGGCATCTGCAATAGAGCACACATGAGAGCTGTGGTGTGTAGGTGTTATGATCTGTGTGGCGGCAAACAGTGGGATGTTTTTGAGAAAAATGTTTTTATTAATGCACACATGTTAAAAGTGTAATTTCAATGTTTAGGAAGTGCATTTACGAGACAAAAAAAGAAGATTATGGTAAACTTGTTTTTTTATATTTATCTATTTAACCTAAATAATGCATTGAGACTATAAAGTGTGTTTTTGTCCCTTTACTCAATTCCATCCATCCATCCATTTCCTACCGCTTATTCCCTTTGGGGTGGCGGGGGGCGCGGGTGCCTATATCAGTTACAATCGGGCGGAAGGCGGGGTACACAATTAATTAAAAAAAACTAATCGATAGATTCTTAAAATAATCGATAGCTGCAGCCCTACAGTAAGTGTTGTACTTATTACACGCTAGCTATTTAATTGTAATGTGCATCTTCATTGTATTGGATTGCCAAATTTAGAGGTTTTGAAATCACCATGTAAGTTTGGCTATGCTAATCGGTAGCATTTACAGTATATGGCACATCTAATGTGGATTAGCATCAAGATGGTTTGACTGGAGGAGTTTTACTTTCAAGTGCTTTCTATCAGGCTTTGTTGGAATGGAAATTTGCAACGTTACGTAGAAGTAGTCCACTACGAATTACGTGAGTTGGTACTTGCTAGTAGCCATGAAATTTGTCTGGTACCTATAAAAGTATCGATTTTCATACCCATCTCTAGCCTTTAAAGCATTGATTCTTAAACTATTAGTAGGCCCAAGTATACATTAAAAACAAGGCATAGGTTTAATTTAACTAGTATATTTAGTAAATATTATTTCTGGCCAGTGTAACATTACACACAGTTTGAACAGTAACACCGTGTTTGAATATAGTATAGTTTAGGTCTACAAAAATAATTCACCAAATAAAAGTAATTGCACATAAAAGTTAAACTTTGAGCCAAAGTGCATATCAAAATACAGTTTTTAAAGATTAAATTAAATTGTACTTAGAAGTTTAATAAAACTGTACTGTACTTAAATATTAAGTAAAAAAAAAATGCTGTACTTGAATAAAATCCAAACAGGCGATGGCTATGCATAGCTCAAGTTTATGCTGTTTCTTAACTTGACTCTTTATTGCTTTCTGAAAAATTTGGGGTTTCTCATTATTGCAGTGAAGGTATCATTGTTAGGTACAGCTTTCTCTGCCAATATTGGTCCGTCATTAGCAACGTCAGAAGTGCACACTGTGGCTTTACCAGCATCCCACCTGTACCAAAATTGACTTAGTTAAATGTTGTATTAAAATAATTAAAAGACAGCAGTCATTTTCATTAGACTATTTTTTACAATAGGTTTTATGGCCCACTTACATGAAAATAACAAAAAAAATGCTTTTTCAGCTATGTATTAGTATATAATGCCTGGGTGGGGGTCCTACTTTGAAAATAATTTGTACCCCATTTAGACATCATATTTAGTTCCCCTTAAAACATTCCCATGTTACAATGAGATGTGACCATATGATAAAGTGTACATTCCTGTAACTTTCTGTCTGTAAAAACATGTTTTTATTAGCATTTATGTAACCTAGTAACAGCAGTTCATGATTGATATCCACAATCTAACATTCTTAATACAAAACCCAAAACCACTAAAGTTGGCACGTTGTGTAATTTGTAAATAAAAACAGAATACAATGATTTACAAATCCTTTTCAACTTCTATTCAATCGAATAGTTTGCAGAGACAAGATACTTAATATTCAAACTGAGAAACGTAATTTTTTTTTTTGTGCAAATAATCACTAATGCAAATTTAATGGCAGAAACACGTTGCAAAAAAGTTGCCACGGGTATTTTTACCACTGTGTTACATGGCCTTTCCTTTTAACAACAGTCAGTAAACTTTTGGGAACTGAGGAGACCAATTTTTTAAGCTTTTCAGGTGGAATTATTTTCCATTCTTGCTTGATGTACAGCTTAAGTTGTTCGACAGTCCGGGGTCTCCGTTGTGGTATTTTCCGCTTCAAAATGCGCCACACATTTTCAATGTGAGACAGGTCTGGACTACAGGCAGGCCAGTCTAATACCCGCACTCTTACTACGAAGCCATGCTGTTGTAACACGTGGCTTGGTATTGTCTTGCTGAAATAAGCAGGGGCGTCCATGATAATGTTGCTTGAATGGCAACATATGTTGCTCCAAAACCTGTATGTAACTTTCAGCATTAATGGTGCCTTCACAGATGTGTAAGTTACCCATGCCTTGGGCACATATACACCCCCATACCATCACAGACGCTGGCTTTTGAACTTTGTGCCTATAACAATACAGATGGTTCTTTCCCTCTTTGTTCCGGAGGATACGACGCCCACAGTTTCCACAAACAATTTGAAAGGTGGACTCGTCAAACCACAGAACACTCTTCCACTTTGAATAAGTCCATCTTAGATGAGCTCTGGCCCATCGAACCCGATGGCGTTTCTGGGTGTTGTTGATAAATGGCTTTGGGTTTGCATAGTATAGATTTAACTTGCTCTTACAGATGTAGCAACAAACTGTAGTTACTGACAGTGGTTTTATGAATTGTTCCTGAGCCAATGTGATGATATCCTTTACACACTGATGACGGTTTTTGATGCAGTACCGCCTATGGGATCGAAGGTCACAGGCTTAGCTGCTTACGTGCAGTAATTTCTCCAAATTCTCTGAGCCTTTTGTTCATATTACAAACCGTAGATGGTGAAATCCCTAAATTCCTTGCAATAGCTCGTTGAGAAATGTTGTTCTTAAACTGTTCCACAATTTGCTTATGCATTTGTTCACAAAGTGGTGACTTTTGGCCTATCCTTGTTTGTAAATGACTGAGCAATTCATTGAAGCTGCTTTTATACCCAATCATGGCACCTACCTGTTCCCATTTAGCCTGTTCACCTGTGTAATGTTCCAAATAAGTGTTTGATGAGAGGTCCTCAACTTTCCAAATCTTTTTTGCCACTTAAGCCGGCTTTTTTGAAACATGTTGCAGGCATTACATTCCAAATGAGCTAATATTTGCAGAAAATAAAAGTTTTCCAGTTTGAATGTTAACTATTTTGTCTTTGCAGTCTATTCAACTGAATATAGGTTGTAAAGTGTGAGCAAATCATTGTTTTCTGTTTTTTATTTACGATTTACCCAACTTGCCAAGTTCACTGGTTTTGGTGTTTTGTAAATGGCAGTAAAATAAGAACACATCTGATTTAGGAGTCATAGTATAACTACGTGGTATTTACACTTTGAGTGGTGTTGGAGTTGTCCGACTTTTTTATGGCCATTAACATATCAGTGGCTAAGAGCCATGAGCATGTGTGTTGGTGCAGGTGCGAGAGAGAGAGTTGCTGCAGTTGATATCCGATGACAAAGAGTTAGTTTTGGCCTGGTTTGTACTGCAGAAAATGATCAGCCTTTTCTAGATTTAAGTTTTTTACTAAAGTTTTTGGTTTGGTTACGGCCGAATACAAACAGCTTTGCTCAATAAAGTGATTGAATGAATTCCTGGCCTTTTTAAAGCATCTTGACAGACGTTACACTAATTGAACAGTGTTGATTATCATTGTTTTGTCTATTAGGGCTGCTTGTTGTCAGCTGTTACTCATAGAGTTGCATTGCAAAATCCTACAGAACAATTAGTTTTGTATTTATTTTGTTTAGAGTTCATATTGGATTTTATTGTGTGCGTGGCATAGATTTGTTGTTTGCAGAGGACGAGTGAGCAGTGCGCAATTGTGCAGTGGCGCACCTTAGAGGGAACTTTGGTTCCCACGCTTGTTAAGTGATAGAAATGATGGCATTTGTGTGTTTTTTTTTTTTGGCATCGACTTCGGCCTGCAGTAGTCTGATTGTAACCACTTCCATTGAAGGCTGATAAACCCTTGATAACAGCTCGAGTCACGTCATTATAGTATTTAATGAAGTGATTCTTTGCCGTACCACTAGATAGAGCTCGTACGCATACCACAGTTTGGGAATCATTGCTCTTGAGCAAACCTGGGCAAGTTAAAGCCCGGGGGCCACATGCGGCCCCTTAAGCTTTTCAATCTGGCCCACTGGACATTCCCAAACATTTTTTTTTCAGATCTTTAAGATGGAAAGTGTAGCTGCCATTATGATGTGCAGTCATGTTTTCTAATGACCGTAAGCCTTCAACTGTACGAAGTATTTCAATGGTTGGAATCTGTGCTTTTGGGGGATATACCAGTTACTATGGTAATCTATTTAGTTCCTATGGTAATGTAATTAGTTACTATGGTCATCTAATTAGTTACTATGGTAATCTACATCACAGCAGCTCAGACGAACCACCAAGCAGTGTGGGTGAGGAGCGTTTCCACAGATGCGATAGATTTTCACAACAAAGTTCTAAAGTTTCGTGATGTATCCGATATATCAGATTGTAGGTGGGTTTATTTTGTACCCTTGGCGTTCATATTTCACTGTGTGTTACGTTTTTGTTGCGTTTCACTTGATTGTAAAATATGTCGAACGAAAGGGGGTGTGACATTCATATTTGTCAATATTCAGTGTTTTATCGTTCATAGAAACATTTTAAATTCCATTATGGTTTTTAAGGCGGTCTGTCATTACGTTTTTAGCATTCATTCATAGCAGACATTATTGTGAGGTTTTGTATTAGTGTTTCTAAAAATAGATTCACCGGCCACCAGACACATTTTTTTCTCTAAATGTGGCCCTCGAGTCAAAATAATTGCCCAGGCCTGCTCTTGAGGGATCAGCTAACTGTGCATTTTGCCTAGATTCCAGGACATAAATAATCAACAATCAATTACATGCAATTGACCAAAAATTCTTAATGGTCTATCAATATTTCTTGATCTTGAACTTCAAAGCTCACTAATAGTTGGTGCCAAGAGACTCCTCCGGAAGTCAGAGCTTTTCTACCTGTCACTCACACACGCCAGGGACCTGGAAATATTCAGATTGGGCAAGTTTTCTATCAACACAGAATGTCCATTTTCACCGCAATATACCTACTGCTATTTCACTACTATTTTATTTTTGATTTTGTGGAAAACAACATAGTTTTCCCAAGATTTTTTGTATTCAGTCAGGATCTTCTTATATTTGCGTCAACTGTCAAGACAACAATACCATTCTTAATACAGATAAATTGTGTAGTTAAGATCAATGCAACACAAATGATTTATTCTATTTTAAGTATCTGATAATGACTATTATACTGTATGGTCACAGCGATTTAGTCTAGCTGCTTTTCCATGTGCAAAACTCAATCTTGTACAAAAATGCTATATCTCTTTTAGTTGACCAATCACTGTCATCCTCCCGCTCTCATTCAGTCAGAGCAAATTGTACGCTAATGACTTCTTATACTGGAGAAGGGATCCATCAAAAGCTGAGATAAGTGCGAGTGATGTGGCGCTAATCATATCATCTGCTGTTGGATGAGGCAGATGTGGTCCATTATGCAGGCTCAGATAATCCCGCCATCCATGATGCTTGCAAGCGTCCTAATCTGCACGCTCTCCAGTGGGGTCACGCTGAAAGCTTTACACCTCAACAACACTTCATCAAGCGTCAAAGCATGATACACTCTCCAAACGTGATGCTTGTCTCAACTCTGAGGTGATGAATAATATCACTACATTGCAATATGTTACGTTTCCTATAACGTATGTCAGCCTTTATAGCTGTGTGAGACATACTGTAATAGCTAAAAGATGCTAAGTAATCACATGTCACTAGTCGAGATTAATGGCCATCCTATGCTGAATTTATGTTCTGCTCAGATGACAATATTTTTTCTTTATTCCTTTTAGTTCGTACTCATGTGAAACTCTTTCGGGTCTTTTAACCTCACACTGACCCAACTCTTTATTAGGTATGCCTGCACAATGATATTACATATTGTATCGGGGGTGGTACCTCTGTATTGACGGACCGGTGTGGTGGTTTCTCTCTTTAAGAAGAGTAACCGGAGGGTGTGTTTCAAATATTGTGGATCACACTCCTCAGCCTTCCTGGTAAGGTCTATTCAGGTGTACTGGAGAGGAGGCTACGCCGGATAGTCGAACCTCGGATTCAGGAGGAACAGTGCGGTTTTCGTCCTGGTCGTGGAACTGTGGACCAGCTGTATACTCTCGGCAGGGTCCTTGAGGGTGTATGTGAGTTTGCCCAACCAGTCTACGTGTGCTTTGTGGACTTGGAGAAGGCCTTCGACCGTGTCCCTCGGGAAGTCCTGTGAGTAGTGCTCAGAGAGTATAGGGAAACGGACTGTCTGATTGTGACGGTACGCTCACTGTATGATCAGTGTCAGAGCTTAGTCCGCATTGCTAGATGTAAGTCGGACACATTTCCAGTGAGGGTTGGACTCCGCCAGGGCTGCCCTTTGTCACCGATTCTGTTCATAACTTTTATGGACAGAATTTCTAAGCGCAGTCAGGGCGTTGAGGGGTTTCGGTTTGGTGGCTACAGGATTAGGTCTCAGCTTTTTGCAGGGTTGGGGAGGAAACCCTGCCCCAAGTGGAGGAGTTCAAGTACCTCGGAGTCTTGTTCACGAGTGGGGGAAGAGTGGATCGTGAGATCGACAGGCGGCTCGGTGTGGCGTCTTCAGTAATGCGGACACTGTATTGATCTGTTGTGGTGAAGAAGGAGCTGAGCCGGAAGGCAAGGCTCTCAATTTACCGGTCGATCTATGTTCCCATCCTCACCTATGGTCGTGAGCTTAGGGTTATGATCAAAATGACAAGATCACGGGTACAAGCGACCGAAATGAGTTTCCTACGCTTGGTGGCGGGGCTATCCCTTACAGATAGGGTGAGAAGCTCTGCCATCTGGGAGGAGCTCAAAGTAAAGCCGCTGCTCCTCCACATCGAGAGGAGCCAGATAAGGTTTCGGACATCTGGTCAGGATGCCACCCGAACGAGGTGTTTAGGGCTATGTCTCCCGGCTGGCCTGGGAACGCCTCGGGATCCCCCGAGAAGAGCTGGACGAAGTGGCTAGGGAGAGGGAAATCTGGGCTTCCCTGCTTAGGCTGCTGCCCCCGCGACCCGACCTCGGATAAGTGAAAGAAGATGGATGGATGGATGGATGGATGGATATCAAATAGGTTAATCTACTTAATCCACTATGTAAATTATAATTATTCATTGTCAAAAATATGTTGTTGTCAGCGAGTCACTTAGTAAAATTTTAATTGAAAGACCGCCAGGAATGTAAATTTTTTCACTTGTATTCCACTAGGTAAATAATTACAGCTTAATAAACCTAACAGTACTTTTTTGTACTGAATGTCATGTTTACACAACATCATGCATCATATACACCAGATTATAAGCAATAATTGTTTGACAAGCGGGGTGGCGTTGCGTGGTTGGTACAGCGGCCGTGACAACAACTTGAGGGTTCCAGGTTCGATCCCTTCTTCCGCCATCCCAGTTACTGCTGTTGTGTTTTTGGGATAGACACTTTACCTACAAGCTACCAGTGCCACCCACACTGGTTTACAGACAACATTCACAATCACATTCACACACTAGGGCTAATTTAGTGTTGACAATCAAAGTATCCCCAGGTCCATGTACCAAATGAAATAGCTTTGAGGTCGATAAGCACAACCAAAATTGTTCCGTACATTAAGCGGACCGGGTTATAAAGCGCACTGTCGAGTTTAGAGAAAATTAAAGGATTTTAAGTGCGCCTTATAGTCCGAAAAATACGGTACATTACACACTAACATTACAGATCAAATGAGGTAATGGTCACTTTTGTAACATGAGTGTATCATACTGCTGAGGCTCACCTATCAATACTCCTTTTTGCTTTTTACCCTCCATCCATTTTCTACCGCTTGTCCCGTATTTTCCTATAAATTAACATTCTTTATTTTTTTTTTAATGTGGGAGCAGCACAGCTTGTTTGCTCGGCAACACTCTGATTGTGGCGGTCCGATCACTGTATGATCAGTGTCAGAGCTTGGTCCGTATTGCCGGCGGAAAGTCTGACTCGTTTCCAGTGAGGGTTGGATTCCGGTTCTTTTCAGAACTTTTATGGACATAATTTCCAGGCACAGTCAGGGCGTTGAGGAGATCTGGTTTGGTGGCTGCAGGATTAGGTCTCTGCTTTTTGCAGGTGATGTGGTCCTGACGGCTTCATATGGCCAGAGATCTTCAGCTCTGACTTGATCGGGTCACAGCCTACTTTACTTGAGAAATTGTCCCCTTTAAGCAATTTGAATACTCACCTGCTGGCAATCCCAAATCGAGAGTACAGGGCTGGATCATTTTTATAGTTTCGCTGTGTTCTACAATGTGCATAGCATTCAATGTACTTCCTGTGCACTATCTACTTGTTTTTTTTAACACCATCTCGGGGTCACAACTACAGTGTGGAGCCACTCCTCTAAGCTCGTAACAATCATTACAACAAATAAAACATTTTTTGTAGTACCTTATGTATCAATTCCCATTATCACTGGAGGACGAGGTCAAACAAAGTTTGGCACCTGTAGTATAAAATATAGTGTTCCATCACTTTTGTTCATTTGTTTATTTGTATATCATTTGTTTTTATTTAACTCCCCGTTTAAAGCACTGTATCCTTTTACAGCATTATTCTTAGTTATTTCTTTTGTGTTTCTTAGAACATGAGCGACGCCATGGCAGTGTTGCACAAACTCCAGACGGGCTTGGATGTCAACGTCAAGTTCACCGGGGTGCGGGTCTTTGAGTACACCCCAGAATGCATTGTGTTCGATCTTTTGGACATCCCTCTCTTCCACGGCTGGCTGGTGGACCCTCAGGTGAGTTGACCTCGCCTCTTCACTTTGAACAACTTAAAGTTAGAGTTCACCATTCTTTAACTGTAATGCAAATACAGAACATGTCCACAATGCTACAACCCGTGACTTTTTATATGTAAACATTCCACGGCTACAGGACCGTGTCCCAGCTTCGTGTAGCCTTGCGTCACTTCTTTCTCACAGCTTGTATTTTTATTTGCAGATGCATGACAATGTCAAAGCAGTGGGCAACTGCAGCTACAACCAGCTGGTGGAGAAGATAATATCTTGTAAACAGTCAGACAACAGTGAGCTGGCAGGCGAAGGTCAGTACTTTTTTTTTTTGTCGCTTTCCTTGTGCCCCTCCCCCACTTGTGTTTAATTGTAGACTGTATGAATGCAACATATTTCATATTTTTGTACGGTCAGCTTTGTTTCATTGATAAACACGCCTCCATTTCCTGCCATTTACATGAGCAGATTTTGCTGACTCCAGTTTGCAGTGTTCCCTCATTGCCACACAAGTTGCAGAGGCAGGACAGAGAGAGGAATAACATTAGTCTGTTTGGTGGCCTCACAGCATGAGATGCTTCTACTAAACTTACTAGTTCCAACACACTTGACACAAAGCTTCCAGCCAAGTTTCAAATAAAAACAGGACGTGCATGTGACCTACTTACACAACTCACACTTTCCTCACCGCCAAACTTGGACACTAAATATTTGCCTATTCAATGCTGGGTTTCCTGAGCCAAACGTTTCATCAGGTAGTCCTGCACAATGAACAGTACTTGAACAGTACTTCATCAGCACTTCATCAAAAACAGTAATGCTCAGTTTTGATCGACATGGTTATGATTTTGACCACGTTTCCACTGCAGGCCAAAGTGGCCCAAATCAGATTTTTTTAAGACCTGATTTTTTTATAGCTGACTATTTACACTGCAAGTAAAATGGGATTTTTATCAGAATACCTTGTAAATGTGCACAGGCCACAATGTGGCCCCAATAATGCCTTGACGTCACTTGCATGCGCACTTCGATAAAGTAAAAACAAAGGATTAGTGGGGTTTTTTTACGTGGAAAGTCAATGAAAGTAATATAATGTATGAGTGGATGTATATAGTGTAATATATTTGGCAGGGTTCTAACCTTTTTATGACTGTTAAGTCGAGGAGACACAGACATCTGCGTAGAGCTAGGTAGGGCTGGGCGATCTATCGAATATACTCGATATATCGCGGGTTTGTCTCTGTGCGAAATATAAAATGACTATATTGTGATATTCGAGTATACAGTACGTTCCCACGCAGTTGCTTTTGGCTGCAGGCATTACACTACAGGCTTTTTTCACTCTTTCTTGTCTCTCCTTTCCGCAGAGACATAAAACAAGCGCACCTTCTTACATACGTCACATACTGTCGCGTCACACCCTCGCTGAGCAGACAGGTAGTAGCATGGGTAACATTAGCTGTGATGCTAGCGGAGTGGTGCGAATAGTAATACAAGCGAAAGAAGATGCGAATCTGGTAACAAATGAAGGAAGAATTAATTTCTAGGAAAAACAGACAGGGTCCATCGTCTGGCGGTAGTTTGGCTTCAAGCGGGAAGATGTCAAAAAAGTATTCGGCAAAAGCGTTGTTACAAAAAGTAGCCCTTACTGCTAATTAGTAGCATCATTTGAAATGTCACCCACTAGAGAATGAAGAGTGCTTTAAAATTATGCATGTCAACATCTCCGTTCGGTGCCATACCCACAAAATGCCGAAGCAACCATTTCCAGATCAACACCATACGAAAAAATTTGACAACCACAGACTTTAATAACGTCCGCAGTAACCTATTTCATAGCAAAGAACATACACTATTTGATTTCCTAATATGCAGCTCATTTTTATTTGACAGTTATTGAAATATCTTGTGTGACAACTTCAGAGGTGGGTAGTAACGCGCTACAATTACTCCGTTACATTTACTTGAGTAACTTTTGGGATAAATTGTACTTCTATTAGTAGTTTTTATGCAACATACTTTTACTTGAGTATATTTATAGAGAAGAAACGCTACTTTTAGTCCGTTCCATTTATCTACATTCAGCTCGCTACTTTTTTTTTTCAATCTGTTAATGTTTGTTTTGGTTAATGACAGCTTCAAAGTAGAATCTACGCATGCCTGCGTTTCACCAATCACATGCAGTCACTGGTGACGTTGGACCAATCAAACAGAGCCAGGCAGTCACATGACCCGATTTAAACAAGTTGAAAAACTTATTGGGGTGTTACCATTTAGTGGTCAATTGTACGGAATATGTACTGTACTGTGCAATCTAATAATAAAAGTTTCAATCAATCAATCAAAAGTGTAAAGGAAAAAGGGCACTTTTTATTTCAACCGTACTTCCCGTCATAAGCCTAAAGACTGATCGCACAGTTCCTGTCTTCACAATAAAAGTGCCGCTGCATCGCGCCTGTGCTAACAAAATAAGAGTCTCCGAAAGCCAGCGCAAACAAGCTAGCAAGCTACGGAGTTTGCCGCCAATGTATTTCATGTAAAGTGTATAAAAACGAATATGGAAGCTGGACAAATAAGATGCCAAAAACCAACGACTTTCATGTGGTATTAGACAGAAAAGAGGAACTTTTTTCTCCTCCATTTGAAAACGTGGACGTCTGATTCTAATCAATGCAAGTCATCAGAATCACGTAATACACCAACTTATAGTCTTGTCTTCATGAAATATAGGAATCTATGTGTTAAACATGCATGTATATTCATTAAAACACCTTTAAAATGTCAACAAAAACGGCAAAATAAATAAATATAAATTATATACTGTATATATAAATGTATGTATGTATATATATATATATATATATATATATATATATATATATACATGATATGTGTGTGTATGAATATGTATATATGAGGTAGATCACCTCGACTTGGTCATTTATTAAGTAATTGATAAACGTTGGAAAACTTATTGGGGTGTTACCATTTAGTGGTCAATTGTACGGAATATGTACTGTACTGTACAATCTAATAATACAAGTTTCAATCACTCAATCAATCAATCAAATCAATGAATGCCTACTGAGCCTATGGTGCTGTTAAGTTATTGTGGCTCAATGTGCCTTACATTTTTTTATTTCAATGTACTATTATTTAATATATGTTTTAGTTGCTTAAGAGATATTCCTGGCTCTGAATTTGCTCGTTGCTATTTTTATGTTTTTGTGCATTATTTGTTGCCGTAATCAGGTTACTCATCAGTTACTCAGTACTTGAGTAGTTTTTTCACAACATACTTTTTACTTTTACTCAAGTAAATATTTGGGTGACTACTCCTTACTTTTACTTGAGTAATAAATCTCTAAAGTAACAGTACTCTTACTTGAGTACAATTTCTGGCTACTCTACCCACCTCTTGACAACTTGCACAAAAGTGCACAACTACTGTAGTTGTGTTCTGTACAAAAAGTTCACTTTAATTTAGTGTCGTTTTGATATGTCATCTTAGTGACATCATGCAAAAAAGTGTACTAAATGCTTGTTTTAAAATCCCTCTGATAATCTCGCACTTTCTGTTTTGAAATGACATGAATGTTTGTGCCACTTCTTAATAACTGTTTAATAAATGCAGTTTTGCTAAATTGACTTAGTTGTGTTTTCCCTCTCTGCATGAAAGTTTAAAATGAGCATATATTAATGCAGTATGAACGACAATGTTTTAATGTAGACACATTTAATCATCATACTGCTGTGATTATATGCATCAAGTGTTCATTCAAGGCTAAGGCAAAATATCGAGATATATATCGTGTATTGTGACATGGCTTAAATATATTGAGATATTAATAAAAGGCCATATCGCCCATTCCTAGATCTAGATCAGGAGCAACGATTCGATTAAAAATCAATTATTGTTGCATCTTTAATTTATGCACATTAATGCAGTTTTATATTTAATTTTTGCATTTATCACTTGCAATTTTAAAAACAATGCATTTGTAATAACAAAAAGCTAAATTAACATAAGTGCCTGAAAACAAAGGAGTTGGAGGATCTCTCAGTGAGGTGGCTTGCTGCAGTCAGCCAAATTTTTAGAACTGTCTGCATCACTTTATTTACAATAAATATTCTGCTCTTGCTTTTTGCTGGTTAATTTAGCAGATAGCTAACATGATATAATCCTTAATGAAAAAAGAGACCCAAGCGTCTGGAGCAGGGGTGCCCACACTTTTTCTGCAGGCGAGCTACTTTTCAATTGACGCCAGCTTTCCGAGACTCTTATTTTGTTAGCGCAGGCAGCATGCAGCAGGGCTTTTATTGTGAAGATAGGAAATGTGCAGTCGGCCTTTAGAGTTTTGACGGAAGGTACGGTGCGAGAGTCTGTTGAAATTAAAAGTGTTTCTCGCCTTCCTCTCGGTCATATTTTAATAATAATGATCTTGCAGCAGCCAGCGTCATCTCACAAGACCCTCCGGTACCGTGAATGTCATTTAAGTGACGTCTTGGTGAAGATTGATGATCACTAATTTTTAGGTCTATTTTTTTTAAAAGCCTGGCTCGAGATCGACTGACACACCCCCCGCGGTCGACTGGTAGCTTGCGATCGACGTAATGGGCACCCCTGGTCTGGAGTGTAGTTTAGGACTTTTTAGTGAAGGATCAATCGTATTTTTGTAAAACTGTGAATAAAAACACATAAACAAACATTTTATATTCAGCATATAGCTATATACAACATACATTTGTACATAGCTATATAAACCAATAAAGAAGTCTGCTATGTAACCTATTTAGCATCCAAACCAACAAAATACTGCCAGTTTTTAGTTTTCAACAATTCGCATAACTATCTTGCAAAAGCAGTCTTAAACTGAAAATGCACAAATAATGTGTCACAATATACATATTCATGTTGCATTCACATAAACAGGTTTAGACCTTCAAAGTCTTCAAGGTTGAAAATTAAGCTTGAAGCCTGCAGTAAGTGCTGTTTGTTTTACATCAACTCTCATACTGCTCTCTACCTGCTGTCTGAAACACACACACTAAGCTGGCTACAGAAAGACATCAGAATCAGAATCAGACATACTTTATTAATCCTAGAGGGGAAATTAACATTTTCAGCACAATCCCATTCAAGGTCAGACAAACATTACATGAGGGTCAAAATAGGACACAAACTGCAAAACTGATTTCCACCTCTAGGTGTCTTAGAAAATAACATTGTGGGGCATAACAAGAAATATATTGATTATTGATTATTGACGTTTTCTAATCTATTTTATAATCGTCCATGTCTGAATTGTGATGCATCTCAAAATCTATTATTTCCCCCACCTCTAATACATATAGCCTATTATTTGTCCACTATTGACAAGTGATGCACCACAAATGTGGTCATCTTAAATAAAAACCAAACAGAATGTTTTGATGAAATATCAATTCCCGCTGGTGTTTGTGTCTTTCCGGCGCACACGAGTGATGTGCCTTGCCTGAAGCTGATGAAAAAAATCACATTGAGGCCACACTGCGTTTGGACTGCAGTCGCATTTGAAAAGATCAGATTCCAATCATATTTCAGAACTGATGTGGCCTGAATCTGATGCCAAAAGATTACATTTGAAGCATTTTGGAGCATTTAGACTGCCAAAGAAAATCAGATCTGTGTTAGTTGAGGGCAAAAAAATTAGATGTGGTGTGCAGTGTAATGTAAAAAGGGCCTCGAAGTATACCATGTCCTACAATCACTACTTGAATGACAGCCAACAAGTTGCAGCTCAACTGGATCAACGCCAAAATCCATACATCCTCATAAATACCTATTTGGTAGTACCTCAACTTAATGGATGGATGGATGGTTTTTATTTGGTGCTTTCCCCTCAAAACTGCACATTTTCAACATGTAACATGCCTTTTGAAAATAAAAAGACACTTTTTGATAAGAAATAGTTATAGATGTCCGATAATATCGGACTGCCAACATTATCTTCTGATAAATGCTTTAAAATGTAATATCGAAAACTATCGGTGTCTGTTTCAAAAAGTAAAATTTATGACTTTTTAAAACTCAGCGGTACGGAGTGGTACACGAACATAGGGAGAAGTACAGAGCGTCAATAAACCTTAAAGGCACTTCTTTTTTGTGTCGTACCAATCACGTATTATCTATGGCGTTTCACACACACACAAGTGAATGCAATTCATACTTGGTCAACAGCCATACAGGTCACAAGGAGGGTGGCCGTATAAACAACTTTGACACTGTTACAAATATGCGCCACACTGTGAACCCACACCAAACAAGAATGACAAACACCTTTCGGAACAGAACAAATACCCAGAACCACTTGTAGCACTAACTCTTCCGGGACGCTACAATATACACCCCCGGCTAGCCCCTACCCACCTCCTCCCCAAACCCGCCCACCTCAACCTCCTCATGCTCTCTCAGGGAGAGCATGTCCCAAATTCCAAGCTGCTGTTTTGAGGCATGTTTAAAAAAATAATGCACTTTGTGACTTCAATAATAAATATGGCAGTGCCATGTTGGCGTTTTTTCCCCATAACTTGGGTTGATTTATTTTGGAAAACTTTGTTTCATTGTTTGATGCATCCAGCGGGGCATCACAACAAAATTAGGCATAATAATGTGTTTATTCCACAACTGTATATATCTGTGTCGGTTGATATCAGAATCGGTAATTAAGAGTTGGACAATATCGGAATATCGGATATCGGCAAAAAAGCCGTTATCAGACATCTCTAGAAATAGTGTATAAACGCAATACGCAGTACTACACACACCTACAGTAGTTTTGAGGGAATATAATAATGTATAGCATATACCTTGGAGAGGGGACTTTTACGGTATCTCTTTCCAGCTGCTCCACCGTCATCAGCACGTTTTACATATTTTCATGGAAAAATGTCCGATTGCTTCACCAAGTTGGCGACACACACTGTAATTTTTTTGATACTTTCTTTCTTTAATTCAAAGATTATCTGATATAAATTTCTTCTTCTCTGCACTGTCTTTCACACTCTCTTTTTTCCTTCCAATGCTTGGAAAAACAAAGTTAAGTCCACCCAAGCTATAAGCTAGTGGTAGCGAGTAGGACCAGATGTTTTGAGCTGATTTTAAGGTGTTCACTATGACATTTGCTACACCAAGTAATGAGGGGGTTGCTTATAACTCAAAATTGCTTGCAATTTATAGCATACAAATTAGCCAAGAGGCGACTTTTATCTTAAAACAGAGGTACGGCTGTGTTTTACAACATTATTGCATTATTCACGAGAAACACAAGTGTAGATTTTCCAAATAGATTCCTAAATTGGATTTACACCAAAATCCACATTTGTAATTTTTTGTCAAGATTCACGTATTATAAATTGTGAATTGTTAGAAAATGTAGAAATATACAGAGTCCACATCGAAATTGGTTCCTAGCTTGAATTTACTCTAAAATCCATATCCTCATTAATGCCTATATATTGTGCGTAGGCCTGATTTTGTAAACAAGACTCATGCATCATTCACTGGAAACTAATGGAATAATGGGTACAATTTCTAGAGTGGAAAACAAAATGGGTTCCTGAATTGGATTCACACCAAAATCCGCATCCGCAATGATACCCATATTTTGCAAAGGTGTAATATTGTTCACAAGATTGTTGTGCGATTCACTAGAATGCTCATCAAAATTGCTTTCTAACTCGGAGTCACACCAATTACATATTCTTGTCAAGATTCACGCACTATTCGCTGTAAACTGCTAGAAAAAGTTGAAAAATATCCAGAGTTCACATCAAAATGGGTTCGTAATTTAGATTTGCACTAAAATCCATCCATCTCCTCTCTGAGCTGCCACCTTATCGTGGTAGAGGAGTTTGCGTGTCCCAATGATCCTAGGAGCTATGTTGTCTGGGGGATTTAAGCCCCCTGGTAGGGTCTCCCAAGGCAAACTGGTCCTAGGTAAGGGACCAGACAAAGAGCAGCTGGAAGACCTCTATAAAAAGTAAAAAAAAAGGACCCAGATTTCCCTCGCCCGGACGCGGGTCACCGGGGCCCCCCTCTGGAGCCAGGCCCGGAGGTGGGGCAAGACGACGAGCGCCGGGCCTGTTCCCATGGGGCCCGGCCGGGCACAGCCCGAAGAAGCAACGTGGGTCCCCCTTCCAATGGGCTCAACACTCATAGGAGGGGCCATAGAGGTCGGGTGCGATGTGAGCTGGGCGGAAGCTGAAGGCAGGCGGTCCGATCCTCAGCTACATAAGCTAGCTCTTACAACGTGAAACGTCACCTCACTGGGGGGGGAAGGAGCCTGAGCTAGTGCGCGAAGTAAAGAAATTCCGGCTGGATGTAGTCGGACTCACTTCGACCCACAGCAAGGGCTCTAGAACCACTTCTCTTGAATGGGGATGGACTCTCTTCCACTCTGGCGTGGCCGGCAGTGAGAGGCGACGGGCTGGGGTGGCAATTCTTGTTTTCCCACGGCTCAAAGCCTGCAAGTTGGCGTTCAACCCAGTGGATGAAAGGGTAACCTCACTCCGCCTTCGGGTGGGGGGGACGGGTCCTGACTGTTGTTTGTGCTTACGCACCAAGGAGCAGTTTAGAGTACCCACCCTTTTTGGGTACACTCGAGGGAGGAGTGGAGAGTGCTCCCGCGGGTGATTCCCTTGTTCTACTGGGGGACTTCAACGCTCATGTTGGCAACAACAGTGAAACCTGGAGAGGCGTGATTGGGAAGAATAGCCGCCCGGATCTCAACCTGAGTGGTGTTTTGCTATTGGACTTTTGTGCTCGTCACAGTTTGTCCATAACAAACACCATGTTCAAACACAAGGGTGTCCATATGTGCACTTGGCACCAGGACACCCTAGGCCGCAGTTCCATGATCGACTTTGTAGTTGTGTCATCGGATTTGCGGTCTTATGTTTTGGACACTCGGGTGAAGAGAGGGGCGGAGCTTTCTACCGATCACCACCTGGTGGTGAGTTGGCTGCGATGGTGGGGGAGGATGCCGGACAGACCTGGCAGGCCCCTGGACGGACCTGGCAGGCCCAAACACATTGTGAGGGTTTGCTGGGAACGTCTGGCAGAGTCTCCTGTCAGAGAAAGTTTCAGTTCCCACCTCCGGAAGAACTTTGAACATGTCACGAGGGAGGTGCTGGACATTGAGTCCGAGTGGACAATGTTCCGTA
The DNA here is from genome assembly GCF_033978795.1 of Nerophis ophidion. Lineage (NCBI taxonomy): Eukaryota > Metazoa > Chordata > Actinopteri > Syngnathiformes > Syngnathidae > Nerophis > Nerophis ophidion. Next base: position 33,052,789 of record NC_084612.1, read on the forward strand.
CCTCTATTGTCGAGGTGGCCGATTGGAGCTGTGGCCGCAAGGTAGTTGGTGCCTGTCGGGGCGGTAATCCTAGAACCCGTTGGTGGACACCAGCGGTGAGGGATGCCGTCAAGCTGAAGAAGGAGTCCTATCGGGTTATTTTGGCTCGCAGGACTCTGGAGGCAGTGGACAGGTACCGACAGGCCGAGCGGTGTGCAGCTTCAACAGTTGCGGAGGCAAAAACTCGGACATGGGAGGAGTTCGGGGAAGCCATGGAAAACGACTTCCGGACGGCTTCTAACATGATTCTGTACCACCATCCGCCGCCTCAGGAAGGGGAAGCAGTGCACTGTCAACACCGTGTATGGTGCAGATAGTGTTCTGCTGACCTTATCTGCAGATGTTGTGGATAGATGAAAGGAATATTTCGAAGACCTCCTCAATCCCACCAACACGTCTTCCTATGAGGAAGCAGTGCTTGGGGAATCTGTGATAGGCTCTCCTATTTCTGGGGCTGAGGTTGCTGAGGGCATATACGTATGTGACGTTTGACGTGACAGTATATGACGTGTGTAAGAAGGTGCGTTGGTCTGTGAGAAGGATAGACAGGAAAGAGTGAGAAGAGCCTGTCATGTAATGGCCGCAGCTAAAAGCAACTGTGTGTAACGTATACTCGAATATCACGATATAGTCATTTTCTATATCGCACAAACCCGCGATATATCGTGTAAATCGATATATAATTCACACCTAAAAGCCTACTGAAATGAGATTTTCTTATTTAAACGGGGATAGCAGGTCCATTCTATGTGTCATACTTGATCATATCGCGATATCGCCATATTTTTGCTGAAAGGATTTAGTAGAGAACATCAACGATAAAGTTTGCAACTTTTGGTCGCTAATAAAAAAGCCTTGCCTGTACCGGAAGTAGAAGACGATGTGCCCGTGACGTCACCGGTGTGAGGGCTCTTCACGTCCTCACATTGTTTATAATGTGAGCCACCAGCAGTAAGAGCAATTCAGCCCAACAAAAGCGACGATTTCCCCAATAATTTGAACGAGGATGAAAGATTTGTGGATGAGGAAAGTTAGAGAGAAGCACTAAAAAAAATTTTTTTAAAAAGCGACAACTCCAGGCGGCGGCATTGGGTGTTTCAGATGTAATTAGACACATTTACTAGGATAATTCGGGAAAATCCCTTGTCTGCTTATTGTGTTAATAGTATTTTAGTGAGATTATAAAGTCATACCTGAAAGTCGGATGGCTGCGGTGAACGCCAGTGTCTCTTAGAGAAGCCGAAGAGCCAAGATCACATCTGTTTTTTTGAGCTGCAGGATGAGGTCGCGTAATCCACTCAAGTCTCCGGTAAGAGCCGACTTAATATAACAATTTTCCCATCCAAAAACTTGCTAGTTGACGTAGAGAAACATGTTCGCTTGACCGCTCTGTGTTAAAGCTTCACAACAAACAAAGAAACACTTGCTGTGTTTCGGTGCTAAAGGCAGCTGCAATCCACCGCTTTCCACCAACAGCATTCTTATTTGACGTCTCCATTATTAATTGAACAAATTGCAAAAGATTCAGCAACACAGATGTCCAAAATACTGTGTAATTGCGCGATCAAAAGAGACGACTTTTAGCCGTTAGTGGTGCTGGGCTAAAATGTCCCCTCCAACCAATAACGTCACAAACACGCGTCATCATTCCGCGACGTTTTCAACAGGAAACTCCGCGGGAAATGTAAAATTGTAATTTAGTAAACTAAACCGGCCGTATTGGCATGTGTTGCAATGTTAATATTTCATCATTGATGTATAAACTATCAGACTGCGTGGTCGGTAGTAGTGGGTTTCAGTAGGCCTTTAAATCTACATGCCCATTGATACCCATGTAATAATGTTTAGGCCTGATTTTGTTGTGAAAATTTAGGTGTAATTCACTGAAAAGCAAAAGTGGTGTAATTTTTTAAAATCCGCATCAAAATTGGTTCCTCGCTTGGATTCACAAAAAAATCCACACCCTCATAGATACTCATATCTTTTATATGCCATATTTTTTAATCAAGATTCATGCATCGTTTACTGGAAAAGTGAGGACATATCCAGACTCCACATTCTTCCTTGATCTATGCGCACACCCTCAAAGGAGTTGTGGAACTGTGATAGTTATAGCTTTTGCATAATCCTGCAACCAAATGAACAAATGTCAGTGAAAACATAACTTTCTTAGCAGGGTTAATAAATATATTTTTAAACGAATACCTCTCTGACAGTGTCAGTCAAAAGTGAGCCTTACAAAATGTACTCATAAACGTATTGTATGGCAATAAAGGATGTTGAAACAGGTTGCAGGCAGGCATATTTACATACCGGCAATTACCATTTATGATTCTGCATGTGTGTGTTGCAGGTATTGTGGCAGAGCAGTTCTTGAGCAGCACAGCCACTCAGCTGACGTACCACGGCTTGTGTGAGCTCACATCCACCGTGCAGGAGGGCGAGCTCTGCGTCTTCTTCAGGAATAACCACTTCAGCACCATGATTAAATATAAGGTATAACATATAATCATACACACATACATGTTTATAGCTGACTGGGGGCCAGTTGGCAGAGCGCCAGGCTTTATTTTAAGATGTGTAGAAAAACCTGCTTTCTTTACAAAGCTGTCCTCCATGAAATGGTGGGTGTATATTTTGGGTGGGATCATCTACAGAGGGGCGGGTCAGAGGAGGTATTACAGTGGAATCTCGGTTTACAATCCCCTCTGTACAAACTTTTCAATTTAGGGACCACAGACCTGTGTACAAACATTGTGTGCCTGCAGCACATCCATTGTATGCAATGCTCACTTGCTCAATGCTCATGCAGTGGGCACAGTCCTGCTGTTATCTACTCTGCTAGTTTGTGTGCTTTTTCTTTTATATATATATATATTTTTTTTTTTTAATTTGCCTTTTTACAAAATTTTTCGAGTTTTGCTAGTTCATTATGTGTCCAAAGAAAGCAGTGGACAAACGATGTGCGGTTTTAAACATTCAGGGAGTATCCATAGCTTTGTCGACACTGCCTTCCCCCTCCCACTCCCTCTCCCTTCCTCTGCACGTCAAGAAGAGTAAACAATAAGAGAAAGTGAATTTTATTTTGTACTCTAATCATTGTAGCGACCTGCCTGCTAAAGTAAGGGAGTTTTGCAATTTCAAACTGTGAGTGCACCACAGGGATAGTGATAATGTGTGTGTGCTCGTCGGTAGGGCGGCTGCATAGAAAGAGGACAGTTTGGCTCGTTGTTGTTGTTTTGATTTTGGTATTAAATGTAAAGTTATTAAATGTTTACTTAATAATAAGTCAATTCCCCCTTGTTCTATTTGTTCAATATACAGTACTGTATGGTGCTTTATATTGTGTTCAAAGTATATAATCGTTTATTAAAATACTGTACGTACTTTTTGGAGTGACTGTAACCCATTATTAATGTTGACATGTTTTCTCATGGAGAAATTTGCTTTAACCTCTTAAGGCCTTAGCGGCCACATGCGTGGACAGCACCTTTTAGCTCTTATTTCCAAAATTGTGTACACTACTGAATTGGGTTCTTATGCTGGCATATGGACACTTATACTGCTATCTGGTGGTGTCAGAAGAATATAACATACAACGGAATTTGGAAACAAAGTGTAAAAATAAAAATTAGCATGTCACTATACATGAAGTACACATTTATTACTTATGGATTAAGTACATCATATAAAAAGATGATTTTTAGTTTGTATTCTAATTAGGGTCCAATAAGCCCAAATAGCAAAGAGAAACAAAAAAAACATGTAAACAAACAGCTTGGGCCTTAAAACGTTAATATACAAACTTTTCTATTTACAAACCCTTTTGTCCAAACAACTAAGTTACTAAATGGTATGATCATGAGGAATTTAGGTTTTGTGTATAATATTTTTTTTTAAATGGAGCCTCTCAGATATTAGGGGACCTTTAAATTCAGGGAACAATTTAAAGTACCAGTAGAATGGGGAAAAACAAGTTGCCTCTATATTGAAGCTGTTATCAAAAATAACTTATTTATGACTTATAAAGTTTGTAAATAAATAAATATGATCAAAATAATATAAATCTTACAGAGATTCCTTTTCGGAGAGGATGAGGAAGCCAGTCATGTGATTGTTTGACATAGAGGTAGGAACCAAAGATCCTTCAATCACCAACAATAAAAATCATGCAGATTTTGGGACAAATTATAATCCAGAACTTTATATTTTTGATTCTGAGTATAAGGAAGGTGAGCTACAAGTTTTAGAAGGTCTGCTAATCAGAATTAAGCATCATGTAGCAGTATTTCTAAGTGCTAAACAAGAAATACAAACTACAAACATAATAAAACGATAGCTTACTGTACTATGTCTGCTCTCACTGCGATGACGACTGATAGGATGTCCATATCTTCCCGTTTATATGAACAATTCATCTTGATCGAGGGTTAACAAAACACTGTCTTCGGTTGTGTGTTTCTCTCTATCTTCGGGTATACATTGAATGTCACCGATGAGCTACCGGTACATCTCGATTTATGGCTAAATCCTCCTAATAACCAGATAAGAGGCCTGATTTATAATCTAGAATAAGTTTGATGAGCCAAGATGCAATGATGCGGCAGCAGCAGGACATCGGTGCCAGCTCACCGTAAAAGCCGCAGAAGGCCACTTAGCTGTCTGAATAATTGCACTGGTAAAATATAGTTTGTCTGCGTTAGCGCTTATAATAAAAACATTGCTAATATTTGGTTATATTAACCAATATTCAGGTCACGATATGTGTAAAGAGTACTGTTGGCGTGTTTTAGATGGTTGTTTAGAGTGTTTTGTGGGCAAAATAGAGAGCTTCCATTGACTAAATTGTTACCTGACTTTTTATTTATTTTTTTATTTATGACTTAGAATGCGTAAAAAAAGAAAAACATGCGTTCATGTTTTATATAAAGAATTGCGAATGATAAACAGAACATCTCTCTATAATTTTGCATTGTTCCAGTATGACTGATCTGATAACATGGTCAGAGTGCAGAAGCGTTACTCCAGTGAAGTCAATCTCCGGAAATAGCCGAAGGTATGCTGACTGAAATTCTGGAATTTTGTGATGTTCAAACAGTGCTTTTACATACTTTTCGGATGGTAAATATGATTGGATACGGTTTAATGGATAGAATGAAGCCCAATTAAGCATATAAAGTCAACTTGTTTTTCCTCTCTACTGGTACTTTAAAGACGTGATCAAGTAGTAGCAACCCTAATGGTGCGTACACTGCACAGCGCAGCTGTGAGGTTGCTCAAAAGCTGTGTTATTACTGCTTATTAGATTGGAGTTCTGGTGAGATTTGGATCTCATTAACAGCTTCCGCCTGCTGTTGCTTGGTCTCATCAAGGCCGCTGGAGCAGACTCTTGCTGTTATCTGCAGGATGGAAGTGACTTGTGTGTACGATTTTCAACTCTTCACTATCACACACATTAACGCCATTGTGACTCTGAAAGCCCGTTTGTGTAGAAACATAAATCCACAGTCAAGCGTGTGATAAAATGAGTTTGTGTGTGTTCATATCCAGGGTCAGCTGTACCTGCTGGTTACAGATCAAGGTTTCCTGACTGAAGAGAAGATCGTGTGGGAGAGTCTTCACAATGTAGACGGAGACGGCAATTTCTGTGACTCCGAGTTTCGGCTGAGGCCCCCGTCGGATCCTGAGACCGTATATCGAGGACAGCAGGATCAGATAGACCAGGTCTGAACCCTGACGCAGGCAAGGCTAGCAGAACCAGCTTTTGGCAGCCCTCCAAAACTAGTGAAACAAGGGACACCCAGGTTGTCGTAGGACAGACATGAAGTGCTAAAAAGGTTTGAAGCTAGTTGCAGTAAGTACAGACAAGGCTTACCCAAAATAACAGGACTATTTCTACTATCTGGTCTAAGCACGTCAATGTTACATGATTTTATGCAGATCGAAAATTACAATTATAGTAGAAATGCTCACATTAGCTCACCATATTGTTCCACAATCTCTACTTTTCCTCAGCGTTACGTTTTCTAACTGCCCACATTTTCCTCTTGAGTCAAATGTATCTTTTACCATATCCAGCAGCCATAGGAGACCCTCATAATCTTCATTGTGTCCCATTCCAACGGATGCATTCAATGTGGCTCGGTTTCTGCAGTATTCCGTGGAAAAGCTACCTAGCAGAGGAGAGCTGAGCGATGGTAGGACTGGGCAATATTGCCTATTGCCTAATAATCCATATCGTGATATAGATTGCAGCCCGCTGCGATAACGACATCAATCAATCAATCAATCAACGTTTGCTTATACAACCCTTAATCACAGATGTCTCAAAGGGCTGCACAAGCCAAAACAACATCACGGGAAACAAAAAACTCAACCCAATGGGAACAATAATATATATCATGATATAATATTTGGTATATAAATGATAATACAACCATTTCAAATTGGGTTACAAAGGCTCTTAAATTGGCTGCTGGCGTATGCAGTAACATATTGCGTCCTTTATGGTTGTAATATTTTGTCAAAAGTATTATTGATCTTTTTGCTAATTTACTGGTATATCTGGTTCCATTCTGTTGTAATATATTTATATCTACACTAGGGCTGGGCGATATTGCCTTTTATTAATATCGCGATATTTTTATGCCATATTGCGATATACGATATATATTACGATATTTTGCCTTGGCCTTGAATGAACACTAGATGCATATAATCACAGCAGTATGAGGATTCTATGTGTCTACATTAAAACATTCTTCTTCATTCTGCATTAATATATGCTACTTTTAAACTTTCATGCGAAGAGGGAAATCACAACTAATTCCATCCATCCATCCATCCATCCATCATCTTCCGCTTATCCGAGGTCGGGTCGCGGGGGCAGCAGCCTAAGCAGGGAAGCCCAGACTTCCCTCTCCCCAGCCACTACCTCTTCCCGGGGGATCCCGAGGCGTTCCCAGGCCCGCCGGGAGACATAGTGTTCCCAACGTGTCCTGGGTCTTCCCCGTGGCCTCCCACCGGTTGGACGTGCCCTAAACACCTCCCTAGGGAGGCGTTCGGGTGGCATCCTCCACATCTGGCTCCTCTCGATGTGGAGGAGCAGCGGCTTTACTTTGAGTTCCTCCGGGATGGCAGAGCTTCTCACCCTATCTCTAAGGGAGAGCCCCGCCACCCGGCGGAGGAAACTAATTTTGGCCGCTTGTACCCGTGATCTTATCCTTTTGGTCATGACCCAAAGCTCATGACCATAGGTGAGAATGGGAACGTAGATCGACCGGTAAATTGAGAGCTTTGCCTTCCGGCTCAGCTCCTTCTTCACCACAACGGATCTATACAACGTCCGCATTACTGAAGACGCCGCACCGATACGCCTGTCGATCTCACGATCCACTCTTCTCCCACTCGTGAACAAGACTCCTAGGTACTTGAACTCCTCCACTTGGGGCAGGGTCTCCTCCCCAACCCGGAGATGGCACTCCACCCTTTTCCGGGCGAGAACCATGGACTCGGACTTGGTGGTGCTGATTCTCATTCCGGTCGCTTCACACTCTGCTGCGAACCGATCCAGTGAGAGCTGAGGATCACAGCCAGATAAAGCCATCAGGACCACGTCGTCTGCAAAAAGCAGAGACCTAATCCCGCGGCCACCAAACCGAAACCCCTCAACGCCTTGACTGCGCCTAGAAATTCTGTCCATAAAAGTAAATGAACGGAATCGGTGACAGAGGACAGTCTTGGCGGAGTCCAATCCTCACTGGAAATGTGTCCAACTTACTGCCGGCAATGCGGACCAAGCTCTGACACTGATCATACAGGGAGCGGACCGCCACAATAAGACAGTCCGATACCCCATACTCTCTGAGCACTCCCCACAGGACTTCCCGATGGACACGGTCGAATGCCTTCTCCAAGTCCACAAAGCACATGTAGACTGGTTGGGCAAACTCCCATGCACCCTCAAGAACCCTGCCGAGAGTATAGAGCTGGTCCACAGTTCCACGACCAGGACGAAAACCACACTGTTCCTCCTGAATCCGAGGTTCGACTATCCGGCGTAGCCTCCTCTCCAGCACACCTGAATAAACCTTACCGGCTGAGGAGTGTGATCCCACGATAGTTGGAACACACCCTCCGGTCCCCCTTCTTAAAGAGAGGGACCACCACCCCGGGCTGCCAATCCATAGGTACCGCCCCCGATGTCCACACGATGCTGCAGAGTCTTGTCAACCAAGACAGCCCCACAGCAACTAAGTCAATTGACCAAAACTGTATTTATTAAATACTCTTCATTCTCTCACAGGTGACTTTTTAAATGAGAGAACAAATTTATAGTGTTGCTACCTTCTTGTAGAAACACTTCTGCTGCATACTTTGCATATTGCTGTTGTCTGCTGAATATCTTCCCACTTGAAGCCAAACCACCGCTAGATGATGGACCCCTTGCTCTTTATTTTGGGCATTTATTGTTCTTCCTCCATTTGTGATCAGTTTCGCACCTTCTCTCTCTTGTATTGTCACAAGCTCCGCTCTGCTTGTACGACTTGCCTCAGCTAACGTTAGCCATGCTGCTACCTCTCTGGTCGGTGAGAGCGTATGACGCTAGACGCGCGACAGTATGTGACGTATGTAAGAAGGCGGGCTTGTTTTCCTTCTCTGTGAGAAGGAGAGATGGGGAGGGGTGAGACATGCCAGTAATCTAATGCCCGCAGCTAAAAGCAACTGTGTGAGAACATATAATCGAATATTACGATATAGTCATTTTCTATATCGCACAGAGACAAACCTGCGATATATTGATATATCGCCCAGCCCTAATCTACACTTCTGTTAAAATTTAACATGCTCTTATTCTTCTGTTGTTTGGATACTTTACAAATTTGGGTATCTATCCGATACCAAGTAGTGACAGGGGCAATATTGGTCATACCAATCCTGATTGGATAGGATAGACTTTTATTTATCCTACAATGGGCAATTTATGTGGTTGCCGAGCAGATTCACAAAGTCCACAAAATGTACTAAAGGGAGCGCAAAAGTAACTAAAGTGCCAACTCCTGTTGCACAGTCCTGAAATGGTTGAAGTCAAAAGGTAAAACACATGAAAACAATGAGAAAACAAAAAGGGGGACATAAATGAGCACATAGCTGCTATAGCGGCTGCAACCATCTGCCACTTCAGCGGCACCATATTTACATACAGCCTAGTGTGTGAATGTGTGTGTCAATGTGTTCTTTCTGTGTTGGCCCTGTAATGAGGTGGCGCCTTGGCGAGGGTGTACACTGCCTTGCGCCCAAGTGCAGCTGGGATAGGCTCCAGCGACCCCTGAAACAGACAACCGGTAGTAAATGGATGGATGGATAGATGGAAACTATGAATGAATGATAAATAATACATATTGTGCACATTCAATTTTTGATTACCATTGTAATCAGACAAAAACACAGGATAGCGGTGTAACAATATCAATTACATTTTCAAATGATTTCCTACTTTTGGTTCTGATTTCAATCCGCTGTTTTACCCTTCAAGTCATCCACTGTCCAGAGACTTATTTTCTGAATTTGTAAACCAAAACGACAAAATATTTTCTGAACATAAGAAATATCGACATAATCACTGTATTATCATTACTAAAACATACATACATCATACTTATAATGTACTGTACTTGGTATTGTTACTGTTGATATTTGTATCGATCCACCCACCTTTTGTTTACATTCAAGAACTCTAGCTTAGCGGTTAGCATATCCTACTACTTTTTGTAATACAGCTACTCCTCGTTCTCCAGTGATAATAATACCTGTAAGAAACGCTGTTTATTTGCCGCCATGGAGACAAGGATTGCCGACTTAGACTGCGGAGGCACATTAGCTGCTAGCAAGGACGCTACATTGCGTTGAGGAAACAATCGTTCACTTGTTGCAGTTGCTGGTGGACACAGCAAGTAAATGTGTCATGAACATGCATTATCAGATACAACAATAGTATTAAAGCAGTAGACAGACAGAATTGAACGTGACCATTTTCTGTCCACCAATCAAGAGACTGCATTAAACACAGCTCTACACTTTAGGTACCAAAATTGGCGCAGGACAGATTTATTTTGGTACACTTCACAGCTTTTGACATTGGAGACATTACATTTTGCAGCAGTGGGGAAGTTATTGTAGTTTTAGTCTTGTGCATTGTCCCCAACACAGCTGCACGCTCGTGTAGATTTCTCAATAATACATTAATTATTATGGAGCCAACCCCCTTCCTCCCTCTTTTCCAAAGCTCCTACCGCATCCTGAAAATTTCCTTCCACAATGTACCAAACATTCCCACTGGCACCCTTAATTATTCATCAGGTTTTTGTCTCCTCTGCAGGTTTTTGCAGCCATCTGGTCAAATCCAGAGCTTGCTGACAAATTGTCCACTTACACCAAAAGACAATAGCTTGGCCAGATGGGATTGACTGTTTACTCAGGCACATACTTTTCCCAAAGCTTTGTTTGAGGAGAATTTATTTGTATTATTATTATTATTTTTTGTGGATTTTGTAGAGAAAACATCCTATTGATATTGTAACTAATAACAATACAACTACATCAACACTCACCAGCCACAATATTAGGGTCAGCTACACTTGAGATACATAATAATATTTTTTTTCTTGAGGGGTGGGAGAATATACTATTTGTTTCCTTTGGCGCATTGTGTGAAAAACTTTATTTTTTTATTTGTAATTTTTTTTTTACTGGATTATCCTATTTTCCAGGCTATAGAGCGCATACCGGTATTTAAGCCGCATGCACCAAATTACAAAAGAAAATCATTTTTCCACATATATTATCCGCATCGGACTCTAAGCCGCAGATATATACCAGTACAAAATATTTTGTAAATATTTATTTGCTATATACCTTAATTGTTTCCAAACGGTGCCTGTTACACGGCAGTAAAACGACTGATCAAACAAAACAGAAGTCATCGTCATGGACGCACACGCCGCAGAAGAGAGCTTTCCAATCAGCTAAACAGACTCAAAACTCAAGATGACGTTTTGGTGAATTTACAAAACTGAAATAATACATTGGAATTTAATAATACTAAAACAGACACAGATGTGTTAGCATATTCACTAATGCTAACAATGCTAGGTTGATTACATTAAGATAGCATGTGCAAATATGCATAAAAACACTCCAACAGACATCACAACTAGGACGGCTTAGTAAGTATGAATTGCTTTAGTTATATTGTACAAACCCCGTTTCCATATGAGTTGGGAAATTGTGTTAGATGTACATACAAACGGAATACAATGATTTGCAAATCATTTTCAACCCATATTCAATTGAATGCACTACAAAGACAACGTATTTGATGTTCAAACTCATAAACTTTATTTTTTTTTTTGCAAATGATAATTAACTTAGTATTTCATGGCTATAACACGTGCCGAAGTAGTTGGGAAAGGACATGTTCACCACTGTGTTACATCACCTTTTCTTTTAACAACAAACGTTTGGGAACTGAGGAAACTAATTGTTGAAGCTTTGAAAGTGGAATTCTTTCCCATTCTTGTTTTATGTAGAGCTTCAGTCGTTCAACAGTCCGGGATCTCCGCTGTCATATTTTACGCTTCACAATGCGCCACACATTTTCAATGTCTGGACTGCAGGCGGGCCAGGAAAGTACCCACACTCTTTTTTTACAAAGCCACGCTGTTGTAACACGTGCTGAATGTGTCTTGGCATTGTCTTGCTGAAATAAGTAGGGGCGTCCATGAAAAAGACTGCGCTTAGATGGCAGAATATGATGTTTCAAAACCTGTATGTACCTTTCAGCATTAATGGTCCCTTCACAGATGTGTAAGTTACCCATGCCTTTGGCACTAATGCACTCCCATACCATCACACATGCTGGCTTTTGAACTTTGCGTCGATAACAGTCTGGATGGTTTGCTTCCCGTTTGGTCCGGATGACACAGTGTTGAATATTTCCAAAAACAATTTGAAATGTGGACTCGTCAGACAACAGAACACTTTTCCACTTTGCATCAGTCCATCTTAGATGATCTCGGGCCCAGAGAAACCGGCAGCGTTTCTGGATGTTGTTTATAAATGGCTTTTGCGTTGCATAGTAGAGCTTTAACTTGCACTTACAGATGTAGCGATGAACTGTTTTTAGTGACAGTGGTTTTCTGAAGTGTTCCTGAGCCCATGTGGTGATATCCTTTAGCGATTGATGTCAGTTTTTGATACGGTGCCGTCTGAAGGTCAGGGTCATTCAATGTTGGTTTCCGGCCATGCCGCTTACGTGGAGGGATTTCTCCAGATTCTCTGAACCTTTTGATGATATTATGGACCGTTGATGTTGAAATCTCTAAATTTTTTGCAATTGCACTTTGAGAAATGTTGTTCTTAAACTGTTTGATTATTTGCTCACACAGTTGTGGACAAAGGGGTGTACCTCGCCCCAACCTTTCTTGTGAAAGACAGAGCATTTTTTGGGAAGCTGTTTTTATATCCAATCATGGCACCCACCTGTTCCCAATTAGCCTGCACACCTGTGGGATGTTCCAAATAAGTGTTTAATGATCATTCCTCAAGTTTATCAGTATGTATTGCCACCTTTCCAAACTTCTTTGTCACGTGTTGCTGGCATCAAATTCTAAAGTTAATGATTATTTGCCACAAAAAAATGTTCATCAGTTTGAACATCAAATATGTTGTCTTTGTAGCATATTCAATTGAATATGGGTTGAAAATGATTTGCAAATCATTGTATTCCGTTTATATTTACTTCTAACACAATTTCCCAACTCATATGGAAACGGGGTTTGTAAAAGTTAAAAATGTTGCTTGGAGTGACTTTAAGCAGAAACGCTGCGGACGGTTATACTTCCGGTCAAAGGCACGAAACAGGAAGTACTTTTTCAACCTACAGCACCTGTGTTGAGCGAACTTGCCCAAAACATGGTGCCAGAGCACAAACAATACACACACCTTTTTAGTGTTTCCGTCAGTGTAATATGAAAACTAATTGTTGAATACAAAACAATATAGCTGTTGGCAAAGAAAAATCCACTAGTTAGCCGACCACTTTTATAAGCCGCAGTATTCAAAGCGTTCTAAAAAAAAAGAAAGTAGTGGCTTACAGTCTGGGAAATACGGCAATCACACTTTTACGTTTTGATTAATCGCAGTAAATCGCTTGCATGCATAATTTAACTTAGACTAAATACTCCAGTATTCACACAAATGCAATTTTATTGTCAGAATATCATTCAGCAATATTAATTTAAATGTGTTATTTGAATGCATTTTATTTATTTGTCCAAATCTTGCTAACAGTTTTATCTTAAGTCTCATCGGGGGAGTAATTTGAAGCAAATTTTGTCGCAGTCAAATTACTCACCTGATAACTGACCACATAGCAATCTGAGCATGTGCACTCAAGATAAATTGGGGGAGTTATCTGTGTTCATACACGATTGATGTGATCATTTTTTGTGATTAATCATATGAGTTAAATGGTTTAATTGGAGTAGTATAAGTGCCGTCAAACAATTTGATTTTTAAATCAGATTAATCATTTTTGAATTTTCATTCATTGTGATTAATAGCAGTATTTTTTTTGCATTAATAATTTAAATTAACTTTAAGAAACAAAGAACCCATTATTTTGATTGACAAATACAACTTTACTGTCAGAATGTCATCCAGGAACATTTTTGAAATGTTTCACTTAAAAGAACGTCATGTATTTGCTCAAAACTTGGTAACAGTTTTATTTTCAGTCCAGTGAGCACACCACTCGGAGTATCTTCATTCATTATAACACTGAGTTATAATTTTATGTCAAAATAAATTGCACAATTAATCTGCAACTATATATGAATAATGCGATAAATATTTGTGATTAATTGTGTGAGTTAACTTTGACTGCCCCAGTAAAAAGTCTCACTTGGAGCCCACCAGCTAGAAGCAGCTGACTACTTTATCCTTCCTTCTGGCTCTCATCTAAAACTTGTTAATGGACCAGAATTAAGGCTTTAATTAATTTATGGTAGCGTGTTCATAACCACAAAACATCGTAAAAACCGAGACCACCCGTACTGGACATACAGACCAACAAGTGCTGCAAGATTACTTTTCCCCTAAGCGAGTAATAGCTTTTCTTCCTTCCACACACAAAACACCAGAGACCTGGAGGGATGCAGCTTCTTTAAACGGAATACGTGTCTCAAAAGCTGTGCAATTTAGCAAACATGTTATGTCAATCTTTAAATTGGTGCTGTCAAATAATTATTTCTTAATCAGATTAATCACACTTTTGAATATGGATTACTCACTTGAAAAGTTACAATTAACTTAAAGATTTTTTGTTGTTATTTTTCACAGCTCTACTTTAAATATTTAAATATTGGATAAAAACCAATGCTTCTCATCCAACCTGATGGAGCTTGAGAGGTTCTGCATAGAGGAATGGGCCAAACTGCCCAAAGATAGGTGTGACAAGCTTGTGGAATCATATTTAAAAAATACTTGAGGCTGTAATTGCTGCCAAAGGAGCATCAACAAAGTATTGAGATAAGGGTTTGATTTTGTTTTTTTGTTTTTTTTTCAATAAATTTGCTATTGAAAAAAAAAATAATAACATAGTCATTATGGGTTATTGTCTGTGGAATTTTTAGGACAAAATTGAAATTAATTAATTTTGGAGTAAGGCTGTAACATGTCAAAATGTGGCAATAGTGAAGAGCTGTGAATACTTTGCGGATGCACTGTATATGATGATGTCATATTGACTATGCCCTGGCCACGCCCCCAATGCCACATGTAAGTTAGCAATCTGGCGAAAACCCTGGAAGGTGTGCCTTATGTTTAAGGTCGTCCTTTATTTGTGTCAATATTGTACAACTAGATGAATATTTTAGTTTAGGAGGAGTTGTGATGTTCTGCATATTGACATGCATTCTCCTTCCCTCTGTGATTCCTACGTGCGTCAGGACTACCTGATGGCACTGTCGCTGCAGCAAGAGCAGCAGAGTCAAGACCTCCAGTGGGAGCAGCTCCCCGGCATCAGTGACCTGGAGCTGGCGAAGAAGCTGCAGGAGGAGGAGGACCGCAGAGCCTCGCAGTACTACCAGGAACAGGAGCAGGCGGCTGCGGCTGCGGCTGCGGCTGCTGCAGCAGCACAGGCGCAGGTCTTTGAAACATCAGTTACCTCTGACCTCAAAACTGGGCAAAAATTGGTTGAAAAGGGAGGACAAACTCCATCCGGTAAATGATGTATAATTCTTGGTGTGTGTGCGTGTTGCAGGGTCAACAGGAGCCTGCAGAGGGAGATGAGGCGGACAGAGCGGCCGCAGGGGGTGACGGCCCGGCGGCAAGCGTCGGGACAGTCGCAGCAGCAACGGCAGCTGCAGCAGTCGCAACCACAGCCAGTCCGGGAAAACAGTCATCAAGCAGCGAGCGCAAATCCAAGAAGGAATCTAAAGATAAAGACAAATGCGTCATTTTGTAACAGAGTGTGTGTGTGTGTGTGAGCAAGCGTGTCTGTGTGTGTGTGTGTGTGTGTGTGTGTGGGTGTGAAAGTGTGTGTGTTTGGCGCGTCCAATGAGGGAAGGAGACACTAACAAGAGGATTTGCTTTCCAAAC